>NC_057808.1:341402115-341702115 GCF_018294505.1 Triticum aestivum | reverse complement strand
TGCTTGCTATTCTTGTGGCCATGATGCCAACATTTATGAAGATGAATGTGCTGTAGTTCCTTATGTTAAACATGAGATCATTGCTATTGCACCCATACTTGATAGTTCCTTCGAAGAAAAGCATGATCGCAATGATTTTACTATAAATTCTCTTGATGTCAATTGTGCTAATAATATGCAAAACCCTAAGCTTGGGGATGCTGGTTTTGCTATGTCTACTACTTGTTGCAATGATCATGATTGGGGTGATTCTTCTTATGATCCTGAAAATTTATTTAATCCCCATGATGAATATGAGATTGATAATATTGTTTGCAATAATATTGAAAGTGGGTTTGGAGAGGTCATGACTTTAGTTAATGTTTATCCCACTATTTTGGAAGAGTGTCAACTTTGCATGCATGTGGATCGTGTTGAAAATATTTTTTGTGATAGCTATATTGTTGAATTTTCTTATGATCCTACATGTAATTATTATGAGAGAGGAAAATATGGTTGTAGAAATTTTCATGTTACTAAATTACCTCTCGCCATGTTGAGATTGCTATTGTTTCTTTCCTCTTCCTTGCATATGCTAGTTTTTGCTTGCTATGATCATTTGTTTGCCTATAAGATGCCTATGCATCGGAAGTATGTTAGACTTAGATGTGTTTGTCACGTGTTTCATGATGCTCTCTTTGCGCTTCAATTCTTGTCTTTGATGTGAGCATCGTTAGAATTACCAAAGCCTAGCTAGGGGCGTTAAATGATAGCGCTTGTTGGGAGGCAACCCAATTTTATTTTTTGTTTTTTTTTGCTTTTGCTTCTGTTTAGGAATAAATATTTGATCTAGCCTCTGGTTAGATGTGTTTTTATGTTTCAATTAGTGTTTGATCCAAGTTAAACCTATAGGATCTTCTTGGATGATAGTTATTTGATCTTGCTGTAATTTCCAGAAACTTTCTGTTCACGAAAACAATTGTTAAAAATCACCAGAACGTGATAAAATAGTGATTCCAATTGCTTATGATCAATAAACAAATTTTCTAGGTCTTCCTATTTTGGCTGATTTTTTGGAGTTCCAGAAGTTTGCGTTAGTTACAGATTACTACAGACTGTTCTGTTTTTGACAGATTCTGTTTTTCGTGTGTTGTTTGCTTATTTTGATGAATCTATGGCTAGTAAAATAGTTTATAAACCATAGAGAAGTTGGAATACAGTAGGTTTAACACCAATATAAATAAATAATGAGTTCATTACAGTACCTTTAAGTGGTCTTTTGTTTTCTTTCGCTAACGGAGCTCACGAGATTTTCTGTTGAGTTTTGTGTTGTGAAGTTTTCAAGTTTTGGGTGAAAGATTTTGATCGATTATGGAACAAGGAGTGGCAAGAGCCTAAGCTTGGGGATGCCCATGGCACCCTCAAGATAATCTAAGGACACCAAAAAGCCAAAGCTTGGGATGCCCCGGAAGGCATCCCCTCTTTCGTCTACTTCCGTCGGTAACTTTACTTGGAGCTATATTTTTATTCACCACATGATATGTGTTTTGCTTGGAGCATCTTGTATGATTTGAGTCTTTGCTTTTTAGTTTACCACAATCATCCTTGCTGTACACACCTTTTGAGAGAGCCATACATGATTTGGAATTTGTTAGAATACTCTTTGTGCTTCGCTTATATCTTTTGAGTTATATAGTTTTGCTCGAGTGCTTCACTCATATCTTTTAGAGCACGGTGGTGGATTTGTTTTATAGAAACTATTGATCTCTCATGCTTCACTTAGATTATTTTGAGAGTCTTAAATAGCATGGTAATTTGCTTAAATAATCCTAATACGCTTGGTATTCAAGATTTGTAAAAACTTTCTTATGAGTGTGTTGAAAGCTGAGAAAAGTTTGATGCTTGATAATTGTTTTGAGATATAAAGATGGTGATATTAGAGTCATGCTAGTTGAGTAGTTGTGAATTTGAGAAATACTTGTGTTAAACTTTGTGATTCCCATAGCATGCACGTATGGTGAACCGTTATGTGATGAAGTCGGAGCATAATTTATTTATTGATTGTCTTCCTTATGAGTGGCGGTCGGGGACGAGCGATGGTCTTTTCCTACCAATCTATCCCCCTAGGAGCATGCGCGTAATACTTTGCTTTGATAACTTGTAGATTTTTGCAATAAGTATATGAGTTCTTTATGACTAATGTTGAGTCCATGGATTATACGCACTTTCTTCCTTCCACCATTGCTAGCCTCTCTAATACCGCGCACTTTTCGCCGGTATCATACACCCACCATAAACCTTCCTCAAAACAGCCACCATACCTACCTATCATGGCATTTCCATAGCCATTCCGAGATATATTGCCATGCAACTTTCCACCGTTCCGTTTATTATGACACGCTACATCATTGTCATATTGCTTTGCATGATCATGTACTTGACATCGTATTTGTGGCAAAGCCACCGTTCATAATTCTTTCATACATGTCACTCTTGATTCATTGCATATCCCGGTACACCGCCAGAGGCATTCATATAGAGTCATATTTTGTTCTAAGTATCGAGTTGTAATTGTTGAGTTGTAAGAAAATAAAAGTGTGATGATATTCATTTTTAGAGCATTGTCCCAAGTGAGGAAAAGGATGATGGAGACTATGATTGCCCCACAAGTCGGGATGAGACTCCGGACGAAAAAAATAAGAGGCCATAAAAAAAGAGAAAGGCCCAAATAAAAAAATGATGAGAGAAAAAGAGAGAAGGGACAATGTTACTATCCTTTTACCACACTTGTGCTTCAAAGTAGCACCATGATCTTCATGATAGAGAGTCTCTCATTCTTTCACATTCATACACTAGTGGGAATTTTTTATTATAGAACTTGGCTTGTATATTTCAATGATGGGCTTCCTCAAAATGCCCTAGGTCTTCGTGAGCAAGCGAGTTGGATGCACACCCACTTAGTTTCTTTTGTTGAGCTTTCATATACTTATAGCTCTAGTGCATCCGTTGCATGGAAATCCCTACTCACTCACATTGATATCTATTGATGGGCATCTCCATAGCCCGTTGATACGCCTAGTTGATGTGAGACTATCTTCTCCCTTTTGTCTTCTCCACAACCACCATTCTATTCCACATATAGTGCTATGTCCATGGCTCACGCTCATGTATTGCGTGAAGATTGAAAAAGTTTGAGAACGTCAAAAGTATGAAACAATTGCTTGGCTTGTCATCAGGGTTGTGCATGATTTAAATACTTTGTGTGGTGAAGATAGAGCATAGCCAGACTATATGATTTTGTAGGGATAACTTTCTTTGGCCATGTTATTTTGAGAAGACATAATTGCTTTGTTAGTATGCTTGAAGTATTATTATTTTCATGTCAATATTAAACTCTTGTCTTGAATCTTTCAGATCTGAATATTCATACCACAATTAAGAAGAATTCCATTGAAATTATGCCAAGTAGCACTCCGCATCAAAAATTCTGTTTTTATCATTTACCCACTCGAGGACGAGCAGGAATTAAGCTTGGGGATGCCTGATACGTCTCCAACGTATCTATAATTTTTGATTGCTCCATGCTATATTATCTACTGTTTTGGACATTATTGGGCTTTATTATTCACTTTTATATTAATTTTGGGACTAACCTATTAACCGGAGACCCAGCCCAGAACTGCTGTTTTTTGCCTATTTCAGAGTTTCGCAGAAAAAGAATATCAAACGGAGTCCAAACGGAATGAAACCTTCGGGCACGTGATTTTTAGGAAGATTATGATCCAGGAGACTTGGACCCTACGTCAAGAAACAAAAGAGGAGGCCACGAGGTAGGGGGCGCGCTTACCCCCCAGGGCGCGCCCTCCACCCTCGTGGGCCCCCTGTTGCTCCATCGACATACTCTTTCCTCCTATATATACCTACGTACCCCCAAACGATCAGATACGGAGCCAAAAACCTAATTCCACCGCCGCAACCTTCTGTACCCACGAGATCCCATCTTGGGGCCTGTTCCGGAGCTCTGCCGGAGGGGCATCCATCACGGAGGGCTTCTACATCATCATTATAGCCGCTCCGATGAAGTGTGAGTAGTTTACCTCAGACCTTCGGGTCCATAGTTAGTAGCTAGATGGCTTCTTCTCTCTTTTTGGATCTCCATACAATGTTCTCCCCCTCTCTCGTGGAGATCTATTCGATGTAATCTTATTTTTGCGGTGTGTTTGTTGAGACCAATGAATTGTGGGTTTATGATCAAGATTATCTATGAACAATATTTGAATCTTCTCTGAATTCTTTTATGTATGATTGGTTATCTTTGCAAGTCTCTTCGAATTATCAGTTTGGTTTGGCCTACTAGATTGATCTTTCTTGCAGTGGGAGAAGTGCTTAGCTTTGAGTTCAATCTTGCGGTGTCCTTTCCCAGTGACAGTAGGGGCAGCAAGGCACGTATTGTATTGCTGCCATCGAGGATAACAAGATGGGTTTTTTATCATATTGCATGAATTTATCCCTCTACATCATGTCATCTTGCTTAAGGCGTTACTCTGTTTCCATGAACTTAATACTCTAGATGCATGCTGGATAGCGGTCGATGAGTGGAGTAATAGTAGTAGATGCAGGCAGGAGTCGGTCTACTTGTCTCGGACGTGATGCCTATATACATGATCATACCTAGATATTCTCATAACTATGCTCAAGTCTGTCAATTGCTCAACAGTAATTCGTTCACCCACCGTAAAATTCTTATGCTCTTGAGAGAAGCCACTAGTGAAAACTATGGCCCCCGGGTCTATCTTCATCATAATAATCTTCCAATACTTAGTTATTTCCTTTGCTTTTTACTTTGCTTTTATTTTACTTTGCATCTTTATCACAAAAATACCAAAAATATTATCCTATCATATCTATCAGATCTCACTCTCGTAAGTGACCGTGAAGGGATTGACAACCCCTTATCGCGTTGGTTGCGAGGATTTATTTGTTTTGTGTAGGTGCAAGGGACTCGCGCGTAGCCTCCTACTGGATTGATACCTTAGTTCTCAAAAACTGAGGGAAATACTTACGCTACTTTGCTGCATCACCCTTTCCTCTTCAAGGGAAAACCAACGCAGTGCTCAAGAGGTAGCACACATCGCAGGTTATGTTGCTTTATGCGAGCTATTTCTGGGTGTTGAAGCCCATTTTGAACTATGGAGAAAATTGTTCTGTCTTGTCCCGCTTAACCATGAGGGGTTAATATTTGAAGTGGGCGGAGCCGAAGTGTGGCGCATCGCCGATACCGGATACCTGTCCGGCACACCTAGGAAGGCATCTGAAGAATGGCCTTCCGAATGGTTCTACATCGAGGACGTTGCACTTCCCGACCCAGTTCGAAAGGGTCTCCCTGAATTTGCAAACATTCCGCTAAAGAAACGTCATAGTTGGCGCCCCCAGAGCCTTGAGGAGGATGAAAGTGCGGAGGTTTCGTCAACTCATGAGCGAGATAAAGACGCTCGCCCAGTCCGGATTAACAATGGTTGAGGTAATGGTGACCTCCATAGCGCGAGGGGTTCAGCCGCTTCAATATAGAGGGCTCCCAATGTGGCACTACAACGGGGAGGATGGCACCTCCCGCTGTGGCCGGAAAGGCCCGGGCACCCCCGCCGCTCTGGCTAAAATACTGGTCGAGTTGTTCAAAGGGGAGGAAGAGGAATTTCTTCGCATCAATCATAGAGAGGGATATTCTATGTATAATCCTCCCAATTGGGTAAGCCTTAATCCATCTGCTTTACTCATTCCGCTTCCCGGATTTCTTTTTGATGAATTTCTAGCCCGCTTATAACAGCATTGGCGAAAAATCACCGAGGGGTTTCACAGCCCCGCCCCACAACCTGAGGACCATAACCAGGAGCTGGATCCTGGGTTCGAAGAAGATCCGGATATATTTGTGTTACTCGCGGAAGGGGTGTTTTACCAGGCGAGCTACGACGGCACGGAAGTGGCCATTATCGCCGATTACCCTGGTCTGCTTCCTTCTTCTCACGTAAGTCATCAAGAAAAAATCTCTCTCGAAAGAGCTTCCTCGTACTATCTCGCCCATCGCACTGTCTCGTGCTCCACAGGGGAGGCGTTCGGCGCGTCACGCTACTCCAGGGGCGGTTCCAAAGAGGGCGGCTCCGGCGCCGAGCAAGGCTTCTAAAAGGAAGGTCGGTGAAGTCACGACCGGTCCCTCGTCAAAGAGGTAAGGATTTAAAGGTATACTTTAGTATTCACATCCAACTGTAACTTGTACGTTTGTTTGACACCAGGAAAAAGGTTCACCGGACTAAATTCAAGGGGCCCGCCCGCCGTACTCCCAGCGCCCGGGATTTAGACCCCGTTGGAGAGGCGGGAGCTGATGTAGGAACAATGCCGGACTGTCCTTCGGCCGAGGGTTCAGAAAATATGTCCGTTACCAACTCGGAAGTGGAGAGCGCCATGAATCATCGACGCTGCAGGGCTGTCTTACAAGACCCTGAGTTCTCGGAAGAGGCATTCAATGCCTTCAGCTCGGCTGATGCGTACATCCGAACTGCTCGAAACGGTCTTAGTAGAGCCACGAAGCAGTATTTAACGGATGTGCGGGTAAGTTTTCTTTGTCCGAATAGGATAGCCATATGCCAGTAGCCCCCGGGACTGAAAGCAGTTGGTACAACTGATTTAAGGACCGTTGTATGACCAGGTTCTTACAGAGAAGAACAAACTGCTATCCCAAGAGCTGGAACAATGTCGGATGCAGCTAAATGCTGCTACCGCCGAACTGAAAAAATCCAAGAAGGCGTCACCTTGTAATATTCCCCTCCAACGAGAAAATATAATTATATGCCTTGAATGCTAACAATCCTGCCGACGCAATTTGTCAGAGGGACTCAAGGAAGCGTTGGGAATCGCGCAAGCGAATGAGCAGGAAGCCAAAAGGCTACAAGCTACGGGCGATCGTGTGCTGAAGCAGGCCATTATTAAGAGAAACCAGCTCCAAGACTGCAAGACACAGCTAGGCGAGGAGCTGGAAGATGTGCGAGCCCAGCTACCGATTCCGTGAAGGAGAACAAGAAGCTGTGGGGCGGCATATTCAGTATGTGTCTGAACTATTTGGAAAGTAGTCCGGAGGTGGATGAAACTGATATAGTTGTGATCGCAGGTATATTGACGGGCCGTCCTGAAGAGGAGGTGTCCAGATCATCGAGTGATATGCTGCAAGGGCTATCGCGAGTGCACGAACAGGCTCAGCTGGCGATGCGGAGTATTGCCAAGGTGCTATGGCTATCCGCCTCCCCTCCCGGAAGTGTGGAGGAGCTTTTAGAGTTGTTTAAAGGAGCGCGGCGACGTATCCGGCTATGGAAGATATCGGCCTGCCGAGAGGGTGCGCGAGAGGCCTGGGCCATGGTGAAAACTCGGTATACCAAGCTTGATCCTAATCACATGGCGCGGGTCGGACCGGTAGGGTAGAATGGGGAAGAAATTCCCGTTAGTTTAGTATATGACCAAGTAGAGGTGGCCGCCAAATATTCCCAACGGGATTGTAAATTAGATTGCCTGTTAGATGGTATAGAGGCAGAAGTGCTTGAGTCCAAGTGACTATGTACTTTCCTCACCATGTGGAATTTCTAGCCGAATTGTATATCATTTGTCATGGCAGACCTTTTCGCTTCAACCTCCGGACCCGAAGGCGCGGAGTGTTTCTGAATACCGTCACAGCCGAATAGGCCGGGGTATGCGCGGAAAACTAAGCGTAGGGGTCATAGTTGCTTGAACAGACAAGTTGTATCCGGCTAGTTATGTTATGTTACATTGAAATTGTAAGAAACATCTTCCAGGGAGAATAGTTCCGTTAAGGGTTCCTTTCCCTGGGTGTGCATGCATTAGTAGACATGTCCGAATTGTGATGTGAAAATCACAGTGTGTATAACTTCTGGGGGTTCACAATAGAGTGAGTGCAAAAAATATTTTTTCATCCACCGACCGAATATTCCCTTAAGAACGCTAGCTTTCGGCTTCACCCAGTCTGAGGTACACATCCGGATTACCCGGCAGTAACAATCACAGAGGTGCTCCCTTTACCACCTAGCCGAACAATCAGGAACGTAGGGGTAAGCACAGGAGCCAGGCAACCCAGCTTAGCCAAAACTTAAGTCATATCGATGCATATAATGGTGAAGAAAAGACATACGGGAAAAACGTGTATGTGTGATGAGCTTGATGCTCGGAAAGTAATATTAACAAGCTTCTGTGAAAGAAGCCCCCGGGTATAATGGGCGTACGTATGTAAAAAAGTGTACGTCAGCACTGTTCGGTCGATCCAAATGAGAGCTTTAAAGCGAAAAAAATTGTGTAAAAGGGGGAAAGAGATATGGAAACTATAAGGGAGAAGGAGACCTACAAAGGGTTCGGGGCTAGGCATAGAATCTTCGGAGTCTTGCCGCGTTCCAGGGGTTCGGCTCTAGGCGATTGTCTGACGCGTCACGAAGACGGTACGCTCCTTCGGTAAGAACTTCGTCAATTATGAAGGGACCCTCCCATTTGGGCTTGAGTTTGTCCTTTTTCTTCTCCGGCAAGCACAGAATGAGTTCGCCAACGTTGTAAGTCTTGGCCCATACTTCTCTGCTTTGATATCTTCGAGCCTGTTGTTGATAAAATGTTGAACGGGCTTTGGCGATGTCGCACTCCTCCTCTAGGGCGTCTAAGCTGTCCTGCCAATCCAACTCGGCCTCTTTCTCTTCGTACATGCGCACTCGAGGTGAGTCATGTATAATATCGCAGGGCAGTACAGCCTCTGCACCGTACACCATGAAGAAAGGTGTGTATCCGGTAGTACGGTTGGGCGTGGTCCGCAGCCCCCAGAGTACGGAGTCGAGCTCCTCGACCCAGTGTTTGTCTGATTCTTTCAAAGACCACACTAGTCTGGGTTTGATGCCGCTCATAATAAGACCATTAGCTCCCTCGACTTGACCATTTGTTTGCGGGTGGTAGACAGAGGCGTAATCGAGCTTAATGCCCAGATTAGCACACCAGTTTTTTACCTCATCAGCTGTGAAATTCGAACCGTTATCGGTGATGATGCTGTGCGGTACACCATAATGGTGTACCACATCGGATATAAATGCAATCACCGGTCCAGACTCGGCCGTTTTAACTGGTCTAGCCTCTATCCACTTGGTGAATTTGTCCACCATGACCAGCAGATATTTTTTCTTATGGCTTCCCCCTTTAAGGGGTCCAACCATGTCCAAGCCCCAGACCGCAAAGGGCCATGTAATGGGGATTGTTTGTAAAGTGGTTGGGGGCACATGGCTTTGGTTGGCGAAGAGTTGGCATCCAACACAGCGCTGGACGAGGTCCTGTGCGTCTGCCCGGGCAGTGGGCCAGTAAAATCCTGTACAGAAGGCCTTGCTGACAAGTGCCCTGGCTGCGGCGTGGTGCCCACCGAGACCGGCATGAATTTCTGCCAAGAGTTGCCGGCCCTCCTCCTCGGAGATACACCTTTGAAGGACTCCGGTAGTGCTTTTCTTGTAGAGCTCTCCTTTGTGAACTTTATAGGCCTTCGAACGCTTGATGATGCGGCGAGCCTCGTTCTGATCCTCTGGGAGCTCCTTCCTATTAAAGTAGGCCAAGAATGGTTCGGTCCACGGGGCAATTACTGCCATGATGAGGTGGGCCGAGGGTGTTATTTCGGTGGCTGAGCCTCCGATGATATCGGCGTGTTCGTTATCTGTGTTTGTGTTCGGAACGGGACTGTCGTTGTTGTCTCCCCCTTGCCACACCACGGAGGGCTTAAAGAGCCTTTCGAGGAAGATGTTAGGTGGGACGGGGTCGCGCTTAGCGCCGATGCGAGCAAGGACGTCTGCCACCTGATTACTTTCGCGGGCGATGTGATGAAATTCGAGTCCCTCGAACCGAGCCGACATCTTCAAGACGGCATTGCGATAAGCTGCCATCTTTGGATCTTTGGCATCAAAGTCTCCATTAATTTAGGATATTGCGAGGTTCGAGTCCCCGCGCACCTCTAGGCGTTGTATGCCCATTGATACGGCCATCCGAAGGCCATGTAGCAAGGCCTCGTATTCGGCTGCGTTGTTAGAGTCTGTGTATAGTATTTGGAGTACGTACTGGACGATATCTCCTGTGGGGGACGTTAATACGACGCCCACCCCCAGCCCTGCCAACATTTTGGAGCCGTCAAAATGCATAACCCAGTTGGAATACGCACCGTACTCTTTAGGGAGTTCGTCTTCTATCCATTCGGCGATGAAGTCAGCCAGTACCTGGGATTTGATGGCTCGACGTGGTTTGTACGTGATGTCGGATGGTAGGAGCTCAATGGCCCATTTGGCGATCCGGACCGTTGCATCCCGGTTGTTAATTATATCATTGAGGGGCACTTCGGAGGCCACCGTGATAGAGCACTCCTGAAAGTAGTGTTGCAATTTTCGAGGTGCCATGAAGACTGCATATGCTATTTTTTGATAATGAGGGTATCGGGATTTGCATGGTGTAAGGACGGTGGATACGTAGTATACCGGCTTCTGGAGCAGAAATTTGTGTCCGTCCTGTTCTCATTCGACGACGAGTACAGCGCTCACCACCTGGTGTGTTGCCGATATGTATAAGAGCATTGGTTCGCCGATGTTTGGCGCGGCCAGGATTGGGTTGCTTGCCAGAAGGGCTTTTATTTCTTCCAGTCCGGCCGTCGCCGCGTCTGTCCACTCGAAGTTATTGGTGCGCCGTAGAAGGCAATAGAGCGGCAGCGCCTTTTCTCCCAACCTGGAGATAAAGCGGCTTAAAGCTGCCATGCACCCAGCGAGTTTTTGGACCTGCTTGAGTTCGGTTGGCGTAGCCAGTTGTGACAGAGCTCGTATTTTGGCTGGATTTGCTTCAATTCCTCTATTGGAAACGATGAAGCACAGTAGTTTTCCGGCGGGGATGCCGAAGACGCACTTTTCCGGGTTAAGCTTGATGTCGTATGTGCGGAGGTTGTCAAATGTGAGACGCAAATCGTCTATTAGTGTTTTGATGTGTCTAGTTTTGATGACGACGTCGTCCACGTAGGCCTCCACTGTCTTGCCAATCTGTTTCTCGAGGCATGTTTGGATCATGCACTGGTAGGTGGCGCCGGCGTTCTTGAGCCCGAAAGGCATGGTGTTGAAGCAAAACGGCCCGTATGGTGTAATGAATGTTGTTGCGGCTTGATCGGACTCCTTCATCTTGATTTGATGGTATCCGGAATATGCATCAAGGAAGCACAGCGAGTCGTGACCTGCGATAGCGTCAATGATTTGATCAATGCGGGGAAGAGGGAAGGGATCCTTAGGGCAAGCCTCGTTAAGGTCTTTGAAATCGACGCATAGGCGCCAGGATTTATCCTTTTTTGGTACCATTACCAAGTTTGCCAGCCAGTCTGGATGTTTAATGTCTTTGATGAATCCGGCCTCGATGAGTTTGGCTAGCTCCTCCCCCATAGCTTGTCGTTTGGGTTCAGAAAAGCGCCGCAGAGTTTGCTTGACAGGCTTATAACCCTTTAGTATGTTGAGGCTATGTTCGGCCAACTCGCGTGGGATTCCTGGCATATCGGAAGGGTGCCAGGCGAATATATCCCAGTTTTCACGCAGGAAGTCTCGTAGTGCGGCGTCGACTGCAGGGCTGAGTTGCGCTCCGATAGACGTTGTCCTCTTCGGGTCTGTTGGATGGACCTGAAATTTGACTATTTCTTCTGCTGGCTTGAAGGAAGTGGATTTGGGTCCTTTGTCCAGGATCACATCGTCCTTATCCATGGTGGAGCGTAGTGCGGTTAGTTCTTCAGCCGCAAGGGCCTCGGACAATGCCTCGAGGGCCAAGGATGCGGTTTTGTTCTCGGCGCGGAGTGCTATGTCCGGATTGCTGACGAGGGTGATTATTCCATTAGGCCCGGGCATTTTTAGCTTCATATACCCGTAATGAGGTATGGCTCGAAAGCGCATGAAGGCCTCTCGCCCTAACAGGGTGTGGTATCCACTGTTGAAAGGGGCCACCTGGAAGGTTATTCCCTCGGACCGATAATTCTCCGACGTGCCGAACACCACATCAAGTGTAATTTTTCCCGCACACCATGCTTCCCAACTGGGAATGATGCCTCGAAAGGTTGTGCTGCTTTTCTCGATTGGGCTCCTGTCTATTTCCATCTTGTGGAGCGTGTCCTCGTAAATGAGGTTTAGTCCGCTACCGCCGTCCATGAGGACTTTTGTAAGTCGAAAGCCGTCCACGATGGGACTGAGGACTAATGCAGCTGGTGCTCGGACTGTTCTGTATTTAGGTTCGTCACTGGCGTTAAAGGTTATGGCTGCGTCGTTCCAGGGGTCAATTGTGGCGACCTGGCAAACTTAGGCGAGATCGCGCAGTGCCGTTTTACGCTTATTGTTTGAAGCGAATGTCTCGAAGACTGTCAATATTCTATTGTCGTCTTTTGCTGGAGGGTGTTGTTCTGGGGTGTCCTTAATAAGGATGTCCTCACCGCTCTTGGCCACCTGCCGAAGTATCCAACATGCTCTAATGATGTGGGTTGCCACGGTATCCGGCGTCGTGTGTATTTTGCATGGGCCATTGAGCCATCCCTCCAGAACGGTGTCGTGTAGCGTAATAGGTTTATGTTTTTTGGTTGTTCGGCTGGGCGTGCCATGAGGGTGCGCCCTTTTCGCCTGTAGGGGGAGTCGGGATGGTTCCCGGCAAGCTGCCTGAGTTTTCCAGGCGCTTTCCATCACGCTGTACTTTTGTACGATAGTTGCTAAGTCAGCGTACTTTGTTATGCGGCGGTGATTGACGACGTTAAGGATACCTTCGTCCGCGCAGCTGTTGCAGAATGCTGCTATCGCGTCTTCGTCGCGGCAGTCTTTTACCTTGTCTTTGACAAGGAGGAATCTGGCCCAGAAGTGGTGGGCCGTTTCCTGAGACTGTTGTTTGATGCTCCTGAGAGCGTCTATGTCCGGGTGGGTGGGTGGAATTGAATCCGAACCCTGACCCGATTTTAAATCCGGAGTTAGGAGATCTACCGGGCCTGACAATTCGGGCTCCGGGATATCAACTGATTTTTTAGTCTCGTCATCCGACTCTATGTTCGGAGGAAGGGACATGCCTTTCTGCCAGAAGGTATCTGGCCCTTCAAGATCGGAGATCCGAACATAGTTCGTCTTCAATATAGTGGAAGAGTTGCTCCGCTCCTCGACCATCGCTATCTGATGGGTGATCGGTGGAGTTTTAATTTCTCTCTGGTCAGGTTTAAGCCCGACCCGATCATAGTCTGTAGCGACCCCCAAGGCGGCCATGTGATCCAGGAGTTCGTTCAACGACAATAACTCCATTGGATCCATGCAGGCGGAGTATTCGGGATCAACACGGAGGCGATTTTCGATGACTCGAGAGGTCCTCGTCGGCTTAAGGGCCGAGCCGGCGGTCATAACGAAGCCGCCGAGCCGGAGGGTCTGGCCTGGGGGCAGGGCTCCTCCGGAGATGATATTATCCTTGACAACAAGGCGAGCCATCAACCCTCTTGGCGACGGCACAGTGGAACTCTCAATGAAAGCACCAATGTCGGTGTCAAAACCGGCGGATCTCGGGTAGGGGGTCCCGAACTATGCGTCTAGGATCGATGGTAGCAGGAGACGGGGGACACAATGTTTACCCATTTTCGGGCCCTCTCTATGGAGGTAATACCCTACTTCCTGCTTGATTGATCTTGATGAATATGAGTGTTACAAGAGTTGATCTACCACGAGATCGTAATGGCTAACCCTAGAAGTCTAGCCTATGGGTATATGGTAATGAGTATCTCTCCATCCGGACTATGCTCTTCGGTTTATATAGGCACCAGAGAGATCTAGGGTTACATGGGGTCGGTTACATAAGAGGAAATATTCATAGTCGGTCGCTAGCTTGCCTTCCACGCCAAGTAGAGTCCAATCCTGACACGGGTACAGTCTTCGGTCTTTATGTCTTCATAGCCCATCAGTCCGGCCCAGTAGATAACAGGCCGGACGCCCGAGGACCCCTTAGTCCAGGACTCCCTCACTACCCTCCCGTGGCAGCGGGGTCCTATTGGAAACTAAGGTATATTAAGGCCTCCTTTTAATAGAGTACCGGACCAAAGCATTAACACTTAGTGAATACATGAACTCCTCAAACTACGGTCATCACCGGGAGTGGTCCCGATTATTGTCACTTCGGGGTTGCCGGATCATAACACATAGTAGGTGACTATTGACTTGCAAGATAGGCTCAAGAACTCACATATATTCATGAAAACATAATAGGTTCAGATCTGAATTCATGGCACTCGGGCCCTAGTGATAAGCATTAAGCATAGCAAAGTCATAGCAACATCAATCTCAGAACATAATGGATACTAGGGATCAAACCCTAACAAAACTAACTCGATTACATGATAAATCTCATCCAACCCATCACCGTCCAGCAAGCCTACGATGGAATTACTCACGCACGGTGGTGAGCATCATGAAATTGGTGATGGAGGAAGTTGATGATGATGATGGCGACGGAGACAAACGGACTCCGGATCAGCCCTCCCGAAAGAGATTAGGGCTTGGCAGCGGCTCTGTATCGTAAAACGTGATGAATCCTTCTCTCTGATTTTTTTTCTCCCCGAACATGAATATATGGAGTTGGAGTTGAGGTCGATGGAGTCTCAGGGGGGCCCACGAGGCAGGGGTGGGCGCACCCTGCACATAGGTGGACAGGGTGTGGGGCCCCTGATGTTGATTCTTTTGCCAGTATTTTTTATTATTTCCAAAACGTGTCTCCGTGGATTTTCAGGTCATTCTGAGAACTTTTATTTCTGCACAAAAATAACACCATGGCAATTCTGCTGAAAACAACGTCAGTCCGGGTTAGTTCCATTCAAATCATGCAAGTTAGAGTCCAAAACAAGGGCAAAAGTGTTTGGAAAAGTAGATACGTTGGAGATGCATCAAATCCCCCAAGCTTAAACCTTTGCTTGTCCTCAAGCAATTCAGTTGACAAAATGAAAGTGATAAAGAAAAACTTTTACAAACTCTGTTTGATCTTGTTGTTGCAAATATGTAAAGCCAGCATTCAAGTTTTTAGCAAAGATTATGAAGCTTAATTTGCTAGGAGTTTATAATGGTTTACCTTGCATGCCAACATGCTATTAAAATGGTTGTGATGTGGTATGATAGGCTGGTATCCTCCTTTGAACGATTCGAGTGGCTTTACTTGGCACATGTTCACGCATGTAGTTGAAACAAAATCAACATAGCCTCCACGATATTTATGTTCATGGTGAATTATATCCTACTCATGCTTGCACTCAGTGTTGATTAATTTTAATGCATGTTCATGACTGTTGTCGCTCTCTAGTTGGTCGCTTCCCAGTCTTTTTTAGCCTTCACTTGTACTAAGCGGGAATACTGCTTGTGCATCCACTTCCATAAACCCCAAAGTTATCCCATATGAGTCCACCACACCTTCCTATATGCGGTATCTACCTGTCGTTCCAAGTAAATTTGTATGTGCCAAACTCTAAACCTTCAAATGAAATTCTGTTTTGTATGCTCGAATAGCTCATGTATCAACTAGGGCTGTCTATGTCTTCCATGCTAGGTGGGTTATTCTCATGATGAGTGGACTCCGCTCACCATTCACGAGAAAATGGCCGGTAACCGGGATGCCCAGTCCCATGCTCAAATCAAAATAATTGCAAACAAAACTCCCCCAGGACTGTTGTTAGTTGGAGGCACCCGTTGTTTCGGGCAAGCCATGCATTGATGCTTGTTGGTGGTGGGGGAGTATAAACTTTACCATTCTGTTTGGGAACCGCCTATAATGTGTGTAGCATGGAAGATATCGAGATCTCTTGGTTGTTATGTTGACAATGAAAGTATGACACTCAAAATATTATTTATCTCTATTTCAAAACTCGAGCTCTGGCACCTCTGCAAATCCCTGCTTCCCTCTGCGAAGGGCCTATCTATTTACTTTTATGTTGAGTCATCATCCTCTTATTAAAAAGCACCAGTTGGAGAGCACCGCTATCATTTGCATGCATTACTATTAATCTACATTAAGTTTGACCGTGACTGGATCTCTTTTACCATGAATTACAATGTCTAGTCAGTCCTTGATCTTCAGAGGTGCTCTGCATTTATGTTTTGCAGTATGAGAAAGAGCTAGCGAGATACCATCTTGTTATATCATATTATGATTGTTTTGAGAAAGTGTTGTCATCCGAGATTTATTATTATTGCTAGCTAGTTGATTATGCCATTGATATGAGTAAACATTAGACCTAAATGTTATTGTGAATATGGTTAGTGGCATGAGCAACTGTAATCTCTATTTGTCATTGCAAACATGTTTCATTCATAATAGGCTGAATCAGGAACGATGAACTAATCATATTTACAAAAACAAGATAGGTCGAGTTCATACCAGCTTCTCTCATCTCAATCAGTCCATCATATATCATCATTATTGCCTTTCACTCGCACGACCGAACGGTGTGGATAATAATAATAGTGCACGTGCATTGGACTAATCTAGAATCTGCAAGCATTTATGCAAGGGACAAGACAAGGTAATATGGGCTCTTGGTTAAATCAACAATAATGTATATGAGAGCCACTCAACATTTTTATCATGGTCTTCTCCTCTCGACCCCCAAAGAAAAGAAATAAAATAAAACTATTTACACGGAAAAGCTCCCAACAAACAAAAGAAGAACGGGAAATCTTTTTGGGTTTTCTTTTAATTACTACTACTACAGGCATGGAAAGTAAACTAGCTAAAAGCTACAACTATTTTTTTTTGGTTTTTCTTAAGGTTTTTCAAACACACAAGAAAAAGACTTAGAAAAGAAAATAAACTAGCATGGATAGTACAATGAAAAAGTATGAGCATTGACAACTGGCATGAGTGTGTGAACATGAATGTAATGTCGGTGAGAAATACATACTCCCCCAAGCTTAGGCTTTTGGCCTAAGTTGGTCTATGGCCACGGATGGCCTGGCGGATATCCGAAGTTGTAACTGGGGGTCGTACTGAGATGCAGCGGCTACTGCCTGACGAGCTGCAGCTTGGAGGCAAGCTGCCTCCGTCCTCCTTTCATACTCGTTCGCCTCCTCCCTGGTTATAACATATCTCCTTTTTGCCTGAAAGTCAAAGAAAGTAGGAGCAGGGAGAGCAACATGGATAGCGCGACGTCTGTCAAAGATGAGTCGGTACTGGAGGAACTGTTCATTCCTCTCAACAAACTGATGGCGAACCATAGCATTATAATCTAGATAAGCAGGAGGTAACTCCATATCATTTTCATGTATGGGTACATCAAGATAATTAGCTACACGAGTCGCATAAATTCCACCAAACAAATCTCCACTTGTACCATTAAGATGAAACCTTCGTGCAACAATGGCCCCCAAGTTATATTTTTTATCACCTAATATCACACTCTTGAGGACACTAAGGTCTGGAACGCACATGTGACAAGCCTCATCTTTACCATTAATGCACCTACCTATAAAGAGAGCAAAATAATGTATGGAAGGGAAATGAATGCTCCCTATGGTAGCTTGTGTGATTTCTCTAGATTCCCCCACAGTGATACTAGCAACAAAGTCTTTATATTCAGATTTGCGAGGTTCACTAACATTGCCCCACTGCGGGAGTTTACAAGCAGTATTAAAATCTTCTAGGTCCATGGTATATGATTTATCATAAAGATCAAATAACACAGTATGAGAATTGCGCAAGGATGTAAATTTAAACCTTCTCACAAAGGAATCAGTTAGGTAGTAGTATTGTGGGCACTTATCTGACACGAAGCCATCAAGATCAGCATTACGCACATACGCGTCAAATTCATCCTTGATGCCTGCTTGGACCATAAACTCCTCTGACGGCCATTCACAAGGCTCACGTATCGCGAGCCTTGGTCCTTGCTTCCTTGAGGAACCACCTTGGTACATTTTCCTGAACATTTTTCTTTCTCTGAAAAATTTCTGAAATTTTTAGTGACTCAAAATAAAAGTGAACCAAACTCAACAAGATTTATAGCAACTACTCCCACAAGTGCCTAGAGGCTATATCATGCATTAAAACTACTTTGGACCATATAAATTTGACATGCAAGCTCAAGAACAGGGTCACCTTAGCAGCAGAAATTTGCAATAATTAAAGCACTAGAACAAAAATTAATTGGACCATTGGAGGAGTCACATACCGAAGAACAATCTCCCCAAATAGATTTGTGAATGGAGCTTTGAGCAAGGAGATCTAAAATTGCAGCAAGATGAGCTAGAACACGGGTTTGAGCTATGGGAGGATTTTTTCTGGAGGAAGACGAAGTGAGTGGGTGCTGGAATAAGTGGAGAGGGACCATGTGGGACCCATGAGGCAGGGGGCGCGCCCTGCACCATCGTGGCCAGATGGTGGGGCCCCCTGGTGTGTTCTAAGTGCCAGATATTCTTAAATATTCTACAAAAAATCATATTTCATTTTCAGGACGTTTGGAGAACTTTTATTTTCGGGGTATTTTTTATTGCAAGGATAATTCAGAAAACAGACAGAAAATACTATTTTTGCTTTATTTAATCTAAATAACAGAAAGTAAAAGGAGGGTACAGAGAGTTGTGCTTTCTAACTTCATCCATCTCATGCTCATCAAAAGGAATCCACTAACAAGGTTGATCAAGTCTTGTTAACAAACTATTTCCGAATCGCATGAAACCAGAGAATTTTCGAATAACACTAGGTTACCTCAACACGGATATGCATGTCCCCAACAATAAGAGTATCTGTCGGCGTTCTGGGAATGGGGGTCCCCAGACTTGCCTGCCTGCGGCCCACGGCGTGGCTCTGCGAGCGAGCCCGTACGGCCCGTCTTCACCAACAAGCTTTCAAGACCCTCGCGAGGCAGACGACACAAGACCTCCTCGGGAGCGGCCTCACCAGGCTGGCTCGCGAGGGGCGAGGAGATCAAGGCAAGGCAAACCTTGCGAGGTTCTTGTGACATGAGCCATGACGATCGAGACCAGGCGGGCGCCAGGTGGGCGCCAGCACGCGCAGTGTCCTTGTTTCCTCTTTGGTGCTAAGGGGGCAAGCACAGGCGAGGAGTACCGAGGCGTCAAGCAAAGGTTTCCCTATCGGTGCAACGAGACCAAGACCAGCAAGACGGAGGTCACCGTGGAGCCCAAGGCGGCGTCACCACCAGAGCCTTTGGCAGGCGAAGACTACTTTTGTCAGGATAAGCTGTACTAGCTGTCCCCTTTCAAATTGGCTGTTGTGGGATCCCTTCCCGCTCAATATTTGGGAAGAGGACCCGGGCCTCTATAAATAGGACTAGCCACCACAGTAGGAGGGGGAGGAAGAGAGCAATCCCCACACACCCTCAAGTTTACCAAGCACAAGAGCACCTCTCCTCAGGAGGCTGTTCTTCCCATTGTACTGTTCATCCTCAGCCCAAGAGGCAATCCACCACCACAACACTGAAGTAGGGTATTACACCACAACGGTGGCCCGAAACAGTATAAATCTTGTGTCCCTTGTGTTGCAAGTTCGTCGAGCTAGCCTAGAGATCGCAAAGCGTGTGAGGGCGTAACTTGTGAGGGAAAGATCTTTGCGTGCACCCCAGAGTTCGAACCTTAAGGGTTTTGCCGGAACCCGAGATCCGACATTTGGCGTGCCAGGTAGGGGTGCGCCGGAGTTTTCCTTCCATTGATCTGCTCCACGCCACCACCGCGCTTCGCCCCCATGGCAGGTGTCTCGCTCCCGGCTCCGAGGACCGATGCCGGCGACGGGGCCAGGGGGCTCTGAGCCTTGGCCCCCGCCCTGCGACAGGTGCAGTGGCCGCCCAAGTTTAAGCCGGAGATGCCGCCGCGCTACGACGGCGCGGCGGACCCATCGGCTTTCCTGCTGGCGTACGAGGAGGCCGTCCTCAATGCCGGAGGCGACGACAAGGTCATGGCCAACTGGCTGCCCATGGCCCTCGCAGGTGCACCGCGCGCCTAGCTTCTCAACCTCCACGGATCCACGATGGCATCTTGGGAGGAGCTATGCAGTCTCTTCGTCGCACGCTTCGCGGCATTGGCGCCCTACGCAGTCGTGGCTCTCATCGGCGGCTCGCAAGCACCGCCCTCGGACCGCCACATCAAGTCGTTCCTTTGCCAGATCGGCGCCGCTTCCAAGCGCCCGGGGGCTCCCCCAGGCTGAGCTGCGCCCGAGGCCGACCTCACCTTCGACTCAAAGGATCATCCCGTCTCCACCGCCAGCTCGGGTATGCTCCCAATGCTTTGCACTCCCACCATCTGCAACGTGGCCATCACCAAGACCCTCGTCGACGGCGGTGCCGGCCTCAACGTGCTCTCCGTGGAAGCCTTCGGCCTCCTTCACGTACCACTCGAGCGGCTCCGCCTCAGCAAGCCCTTCTCAGGAGTTGGCGGCGACGCCGCCCACTCCCTGGGGCAGATCCGCCTTCCTGTCACCTTCGGCACGCGTGACAATTACCGCACCGAGCTGGTCGACTTCGACATCGCCCGTATCGGCCTCCCGTACAACGCCATCCTCGGGTACCCAGCTCTGGCCCAGTTTATGGTGGCACATCCGGCTTACAACCTCATGAAGATGCCTGGGAGCAAGGGTGTCCTCACCATCGAGGGGGACGCCAGGGAGGCTCTGTTGGCGCTCAAGCTTGCTCTCAAGACCGCCGCAGCAGCACAGCCAGCCGGCGCAGGCGCCTCTGAGGCCAAGGGAGCCGCACCAACCAAGAAGAAGAAGTTGTTCACCCAAGACAAGGCAGAAACCAAACAGGTGCCCGTCAATGAAGACGGGTCCTCAGGAGCTACCTTTACCATAGGTACTGACCTCAACCCTGACCAAGAGGAAGCGTAGGTGAAGTTCTTGCGCGCAAACAAGGAGATGTTCGCATGGGAACCCAAGCAGCTGGTGGGGGTCCCGAGAGAGGTGATTCAGCATCACTTAAGGGTGTGCCCCAACGTGCGCCCTGTGAAGCAGCGGGTGAGGCGATAGTCCATGAAGAAGCAGGCCTTCATCGTCCAAGAAACTCGCAAGCTGGAGGCGGCGGCCGCCATTCGCGAAGTTCGGTACCCCGAATGGCTGGCAAACCCCGTTGTTGTGCCGAAGAAAGGCGGGAAGGAGCGCATGTGTGTCAACTTCACCAACCTCAACAAAGCCTGCCCCCAAGATCCGTTCCCACTTCCACGCATCGACCAGATCATCGACTCCACCACAGAGTGTGATTTGATGTGCTTCCTAGATGCGTTCTCGGGCTACCACCAGATCAAGATGGCGGTGGAAGATGTGGAGAAGACCGCCTTCCTGACCCCGTGTGGGGTGTACTGCTATACTTGCATGCCCTTCGTACTGCGCAATGCGGGCGCGATCTTTCAGCGGCTGATGCACATCGCCTTAGGGCGGCAGCTCAGGAGAAACGTGGAGGCCTACGTCGACGACATCGTGGTGAAGTCTCGGGAGGCGAGAACCTTGATCCAAGATCTGGAGGAGACTTTCGCAAGCCTACGCCAGGTGAACTTGCGGCTCAACCCGGAGAAGTGCGTGTTTGGTGTCCCTTCCGGCAAGCTGCTGGGTTTCCTCGTATCCCATAGAGGGATCGAGGCGAACCCAGAGAAGGTCAAGGCAATCGAAGAAATGAGCCCGCCACAGACCCTCAAGGAGATGCAGAAGCTTACTGGTCGTGTGACGGCGTTGAGCCGCTTTATCTCCAAGTTGGGAGAGCGTGCCCTACTGTTCTTCAAGCTGATGAAGAAAAAGGGCCCATTCGAGTGGACTCCGGAAGCCGACCAAGCGTTTCAAGACCTCAAGAGATACCTGACCAGCCCGCCAGTGATGGTGGCGCCTCGACCCCTCGAGCCCTTGGTGCTCTACCTGTCTGCCACACCCCACTCTGCCAGCACAGCGCTGGTGGCCCTCAGAGAAGAGCGCCAGATCAAGGGCCCGCCAGGGGAACCACCAGGCTGGATGAAACGGCGCGACACCAAGGCGAAGCTCCTAAAGCAGCAGCTGCTCCAGCAGACCACCAAGCCCTTGAAGCCAAAGCCCTCGCAGAGACACCTCAGCTCCCGGAAGCCGAAGACCCCGTCAGCTCTCCCGCCCTCGTCGAGCACCCGGTGTACTTCGTCAGCACAGTGTTGCAGGATGCGAGGGCACGGTACCCCATGCCTCAGAAGATCCTGCTCGCACTCCTGGTGGACTCGCACAAGCTGCGCCACTACTTCCAGGGTCACCCCATCAAGGTCGTCTCGGCTTACCCACTGGAAAGAGTGCTCAGGAGCCCCAATGCTGCCGAGCGAATCGCTGAATGGAACATCGAGCTACAAGCGTTCGACTTGGAGTTCAGCACAATCAGGGTCATCAAGGGGGCCGCACTAGCAGACTTTGTGGCCGAATGGACCAACGCCCCAGTACTCGAAGCCGGTGAGGACCAATCCCTACCTCCAAGAAGCGAGGCGCCGGATGGCTGGGTCGTGTAATTCGACGGCGCATTCTCACGCCAGGGCGCGGGGGCTGGAGCGGTGCTCATCTCACCCACCCAAGACAAGCTCTACTACACCGTGCAGCTCTGCTTCCAGCAAGGCGAGAAGGTCTCCAACAATATAGCAGAGTACGAAGGCCTCATAGCTGGCCTCTAGGCTGCGGTGGCCCTGGGGGTGAGGCGTCTCACCATCAACAGCCAAAGGACGAGCACATGGAGGCATACCTCGCGGAGGTGCGCAAGATGGAGAAACAGTTCTTGGGTCTGGAGTTACAGCATGTCCCCCGTGGCACCAACAAGGAAGCTGATGACATCGCCAAAAGAGCATCCAAGCGGCTACCCCAAGAGCCTGGCATCTTTGAGGAGTGGCTCTTCAAGCCATCAGCCACACCACCACTCTCAAGAACAGTGCTGCCTCGCGAGGAGCTCCCTCAACCACCTGCCTCGGGAGCCCCAGCCTGCGGCCCGACCTCGGGAGCGCGCTTGCTCTTGGCACTCGAACCTCGGGAGGGATGTTGGATCAAGGAGTTCAAGGAATACCTGACGCAAGGGACGCTGCCGGAAGAAGAGGAAGACATGGAGCGTGTGGCCCGACAAGCCACGACATATTGCATCCAGGACGGTGAGTTATACAGGAAGCGACCAAATGACGTTTCCCTACGTTGCATCTCCAGGGAGCAAGGAAGAGAGCTGTTGGCCGACATACACGGCGGGGATTGCGAGCACCACTCGTCGTCGCGAACCCTCGTCGGCAAGGCGTTTTGTAGTGGATTCTACTGGCCCACGGCACTCAACGACGCGACTGAACTGGTGAAGTCCTGCGAGGCCTGCCAGTTCCACGCCAAGCAGATTCATCAGCCGGCTCAGGGCCTCCAGACCATCCCACTCACGTGGCCGTTCGCGGTCTGGGGGCTGGATATCTTGGGCCCGTTCCCTCGAGCGCCCGGGGGATACCGCTACCTCTACGTCGCCATCGACAAGTTCACCAAGTGGGCGGAGGTGGAAGCCGTCCGCACCATCCCAGACGGCTCTGTGGTCAAGTTCATCAAGGGTCTCGTGAGCCGTTTCGGGGTCCCCAACCGCATCATCACCGACAATGGCTCGCAGTTCACCAGTAATCTCTTCAAAACATATTGTGCTAACCTTGGAACGCAGATCTGCTACGCTTCAGTGGCGCACCCCCGCAGCAATGGACAGGCCAAACGCGCCAACGCAGAGGTCCCGAGGGGCCTCAAGACCAGGACCTTCAAGAAGAAGCATGAGGCATGCGGCAGGGGCTGGTATGACAAGCTCCAGTCCGTGTTGTGGTCCATCGGCACCACCGCCACCAAGCTAGCGGGCGAGACCCTGTTCTTCCTCGTCTACGGAGCAGAAGCGGTCCTCCCTCACGAGGTCAAGCATCGCTCCGCACGGGTCCTAGCGTGTGATGAAACGCAGTAGGACGCCACGCTAGGGATGGACCTTGTGCTGGGGGAGGAACGCCGCCGCGAAGCTGCACTGCGGGCGGCAAGGTATCAGCAGGCGCTGCGGCGGTACCACTACCGCAACATCCACCCCAGGACGCTCGAGTTGGGTGACCTCGTCCTGAGGCGGGTCCTCTCTAGGGAAGGGATGCATAAGCTCTCGCCCATGTGGGAGGACCCGTTCAAGGTCGTCCATGTCTCCAGGCCTGGCGCTGCGTGCCTGGAGACGCTGGACGGGGTACCCATCCAGAACGCCTAGAACATCCAACACCTCCGGAAGTTCTACCCATGAAGAAAGGCCCAGCGCCTGTGGAGAAGGCCCAGTGCTTGTGAAGGTCTCCGCTCGTGACACTCTCACATAATAATGAGTGGGGCTATACATGCCACGGAGTCTCAGGAGTGCCGCCCTCGGGCCTCGGGGGCTCCCTCCCATGTCTTAGTGGCAGCACTTAGCTCCGCGCTGGTGAGAAGACTTGAAGACTAGACTAGGTGCCGGACGTGGCTTTTCATTTGCTTTCCGCGGTTGGCTCGCCCCTCTTTAATTGGAGTTTGCTTCTGGTGTTCTCGGCTAATTTGGTTCCGTTGCCTTCTGCCTCTGTTTCCGTTTTCGGCTTGGCCTGTACTCTGTCTCGCATTCCTCGCGAGGGGGCTGGACAGGTGCCCTCTTGAGCGCTTTCCTTCCCTCGTGAGCGTTTTTTCTTGTTCTGCCTTTTGTCTGCTTTTCGCGAGGCACCCTCGTTCGAGCCCACAAGCTGGTGCACCTCTTCTAATCCGTGCCCCACGGGTATCGCGATACAAAGCGCAGGGTCAAGGCTAGCGGCGCCTGCGACCAAGGCTCGGGAAAACGTTAAGCCTCTTAACGAGTTTTTTCTGCAGTTTCTAAGCACCTACCGGGCCAAGGGGGCCTCGACGCGCACCAGGAAGCGAGCACCTCGTGGAGAGGAGACTGCTCCAAACACGTCAAGCTAAGTTATCCTTACATAAAACAACGATGTTGCGACACAGCACATGGACGATGAACATAGCATAATAACTGGGAAATCATAGTTCGTTGCACGCCCCTCCGGGGCCCCATACTGGTTTCTTTCTTAATACAGGAAGGAAAGGAAGAACAAGATAAAAGAGGCGCGTGCCCCTGTGGTGGACCACGAAGGCGGGCTCTTGGCACTGACCCGAGCTCAGCCAGACACCTCGCGCTTCACAGGGGCGCGACGACAAGACGACCCGCTGCCACCTTCGAAGAGGGCGCGGCGGCGCGGCGGCTGGTCGTAACCACCGCTGCTGGAGCTGTTGCCAGGGGAAGAGTCGCCATAACTGGACGAGACATGGTCGACGCCAAGGGCGTGTTCACCCTCGTCCTCGTCACGGCCATCGCCAAGGCCGAGCACCTCGTCGCCGTCGTTGACCTCGGGGCAGCATCCGGCGCGGCGACCATCTTCCCCAAACACCCTCACGTAGAGGGTCGCATCACCGTCGTACTTGAAGGGGAGGGTGCACCGCCTGCCCAGGCGGCGCACGCGGGCAAACGTCTGCTAGCCACGAGCCAGGGCTATGTTGCCCGCGATGGAGACCTCAACCGCAACCCAGGAAGCTCTGCTGCAGCAGTCGTCCGCCAGCAGCCAGAGCCCGCCTGGACCAGAGGCCGACAGATCATCGACGAAGAAGCGCGGGAGCTGAAGCCAGTTGCCGGACGGGTCCTCCGACCAGACGATGAACTCCTTCAGCACCTCCGCCGAGTGGAAGCGTGGCCGGGGAGGCCGTGCGACCACGGCGCGTCTCCCTTCATCAACAGGGATGTCGCGACTGGAGCGACCCCTGCCACGCGAAGGGGGTCGCGGTGTGCTTGCGGGGACGGCCACGCCCACGCTTGCGCATCGGAGAGTCGGGCCCTTCGCGAGGGGCCTTCCCCTTCTCCACGGCGGAGAAACTCTTCGACGGCGCCATTGGTGTCGCTGCTGGCAATGGAGCAAAGGGAGAGAAGCGAGCGGAATGTGAATAGATGGGCGACGGGGGCTCTGCCCCCCTCCCCATTTATAGCAGGAGAAGGCCAACCAGCGCCCCCCATGATCACAGGTAATGATGGTTTTTCCTTGCATGTCGCAGGGACTTGTCAAGTCGGGCAGTTGCCGAGACAGCGTGGGGAAGCGGAGACGCCCACGTCCAATCAACCGCCACGCGTCGACCAAGGCCGCAAGCTATTGGGGCCCGCGGTGCTCCGCACTTGCCCATTGGCTTTGCCTCGAAGCCAAGCCCGAGCGTGCCTTGGGCCCCGGGGCTACTGTCGGCGTTCTGGGAACGGGGGTCCCCAGACTTGCCTGCCTGCGGCCCACGGTGTGGCTCTACGAGCGGGCCCGTACGGCCCGTCTTCACCAATAAGCTTTCAAGACCCTCGTGAGGCAGACGACACAAGACCTCCTCGGGAGCGGCCTCACCAGGCTGGCTCGCGAGCGGCGGAGAGATCAAGGCAAGGCAAACCTCGTGAGGTTCTCGTGACGTGAGCCATGACGATCGAGACCAGGCGGGCGCCAGGCGGGCGGCAGCACGCGCAGTGTCCTTGTTTCCTCTTTGGTGCTAAGGGGGCAAGCACAGGCGAGGAGTACCAAGGCGTCAAGCAAAGGTTTCCCTATCGATGCAACGAGACAAAGACCGGCAGGATGGCAGGACGGAGGTCACCGTGGGGCCCAAGGCGGTGTCACCACCAGAGCCTTTGGCAGGCGAAGACTACTTTTGTCAGGATAAGCTGTACTGGCTATCCCCTTTCAAATTGTCCGTTGTGGGATCCCTTCCCGCTCAATATTTGGGAAGAGGACCGGGGCCTCTATAAATAGGACTAGCCACCACAGTAGGAGGGGGAGGAAGAGAGCAATCCCCACACACCCTCAAGTTTACCAAGCACAAGGACACCTCTCCTCAGGAGGCTGTTCTTGAAGGAAATATGCCCTAGAGACAATAATAAAGATATTATTTATTTCCTTATTTCATGATAAATGTTTATTATTCATGCTAGAATTGTATTAACCGGAAACATAATACTTGTGTGAGTACATAGACAAACAGAGTGTCACTAGTATGCCTCTACTTGACTAGCTCGTTGATCAAAGATGGTTATGTTTCCTAGCCATAGACATGAGTTGTCATTTGATTAACGGGATCACATCATTAGGAGAATGATGTGATTGACTTGACCCATTCCGTTAGCATAGCACTTGATCGTTTAGTATTCTGCTATTGCTTTCTTCATGACTTATACATGTTCCTATGACTATGAGATTATGCAACTCCCGTTTATCGGAGGAACACTTTGTGTGCTACCAAACGTCACAACGTAACTGGGTGATTATAAAGGTGCTCTACAGGTGTCTCCGAAGGTACTTGTTGGGTTGGCGTATTTCGAGATTAGGATTTGTCACTCCGATTGTCCGAGAGGTATCTCTGGGCCCACTCAGTAATGCACATCACTATAAGCCTTGCAAGCATTGTAACTAATGAGTTTGTTGCGGGATGATGTATTACGGAACGAGTAAAGAGACTTGCCGGTAACGAGATTGAACTAGGTATTGAGATACCGACGATCGAATCTCGGGCAAGTAACATACCGATGACAAAGGGAACAACGTATGTTGTTATGCGGTTTGACCGATAAAGATCTTCGTAGAATATGTGGGAGCCAATATGAGCATCCAGGTTCCGCTATTGGTTATTGACCGGAGACGTGTCTCGGTCATGTCTACATTGTTCTCGAACCCGTAGGGTCCGCACGCTTAAAGTTCGATGACGGTTATATTATGAGTTTATGTGTTTTGATGTACCGAAGGTAGTTCGGAGTCCCGGATGAGATCGGGGACATGACGAGGAGTTTCGAAATGGTCGAGGCGTAAAGATCGATATATTGGACGACTATATTCGGACATCGGAAAGGTTCCGAGTGATTCAGGTATTTTTCGGAGTACCGGAGAGTTACGGGAATTCGCCGGGGAGTATATGGGCCTTATTGGGCTTTAGGGGAAGAGAGAGGAGAGGCTGGGCCCCCCCCCAAGGCCTAGTCCGAATTGGACTAGGGGGAGGGGCTGCGCCCCCTCCTTCCTTCTCTTCTCTCTCCCCTTTCCTTGACTCCTACTCCTACTACTTGGAAGGGGGGTAATCCTACTCCCGGTGGGAGTAGGACTCCTCCTAGGGCGCGCCATAGAGAGGGCCGGCCCTCCTCCTCCTCCACTCCTTTATATACGGGGAGGGGGGCACCCCTTGGAGACACAACAATTGATCATTGATCTTTTAGCCGTGTGCGGTGCCCCCCTCCACCATAGTCCACCTCGATAATATCGTAGCGGTGCTTAGGCGAAGCCCTGCGTCGGTAGAACATCATCATCGTCACCACGCCGGCGTGCTGACGAAACTCTCCCTCAACACTCGGCTGGATCGGAGTTCGAGGGACGTCATCGAGCTGAACGTGTGCTGAACTCGGAGGTGCCGTGTGTTCGGTACTTGATCAGTCGGATCGTGAAGACGTACGACTACATCAACCGCGTTGTGCTAACGCTTCAGCTTTCGGTCTACGAGGGTACGTGGACATACTCTCCCCTCTCGTTGCTATGCATCACCATGATCTTGCATGTGCGTAGGAATTTTTTTGAAATTACTACGTTCCCCAACAATGGCATCAGAGCCTGGTTTTATGCGTAGATGTTATATGCATGAGTAGAACACAAGTGAGTTGTGGGCGATATAAGTCATACTGCTTACCAGCATGTCATACTTTGGTTCGGCGGTATTGTTGGATGAAGCGGCCTGGACCGACATTACGTGTACACTTACGCGAGACTGGTTTTACCGCCGTGCAATGCACACAGGTGGCTAGCGGGTGTCAGTTTCTCCAACTTTAGTTGAACTGAGTGTGGCTACGCCCGGTCCTTGCGAAGGTTAAAACAGCACTAACTTGACGAACTATCGTTGTGGTTTTGATGTGTAGGTAAGAACGGTTCTTGCTCAGCCCATAGCAGCCATGTAAAACTTGCAACAACAAAGTAGATGACGTCTAACTTGTTTTTGCAGGGCATGTTGTGATGTGATATGGTCAAGACGTGATGAGATATAAGTTGTTGTATGAGATGATCATGTTTGTTGAAGTTATCGGCAACTGGCAAAAGCTTTATGGTTGTCTCTTTATTGCATAAGATGCAAGCGCCAAATAATTGCTTTACTTTATCGCTATGCGATAGCAATAGTTGGCGAGACGACCATGTGACGACACATTGATATAGATCAACATGATGGAGATCATGGTGTCATGCCGGTGACGATGGAGATCGTGACCATGCTTTGGATATGGAGATCAAAGGCACAAGATGATGATGGCCATATCATGTCACATATTATGATTGCATGTGATGTTTATCTTTTATACATCTTATTTTGCTTAGTTCGGCGGTAGCTTTATAAGATGATCTCTCACTAAATTTCAAGGTATAAGTGTTCTCCCTGAGTATGCATCGTTGCGAAAGTTCTTCGTGCTGAGACACCACGTGATGATCGGGTGTGATAGGCTCTACGTTCAAATACAACGGGTGCAAAACAGTTGCACACACGGAATACTCAGGTTAAACTTGACAAGCCTAGCATATAACAGATATGGCCTCAGAACACTAAGACCGAAAGGTCGAGCGTGAATCATATAGTAGATATGATCAACATTGTGATGTTCACCATTGAAACTACTCCATCTCATGTGATGATCGGACATGGTTTAGTTGATTTGGATCACGTGATCACTTAGAGGATTAGAGGGATGTCTATTTAAGTGGGAGTTCTTAAGTAATATGATTAATTGAACTTAAATTTATCATGAACTTAGTCCTGGTAGTATTATCATATCTATGTTGTAGATCAATAGCTCGCGTTTTGCTCCCCTGTTTTATTTGATATGTTCCTAGAGAAAACTAAGTTGAAAGATGTTAGTAGCAATGATGCGGACTTGGTCCGTCATCTGAGGATTAACCTCATTGCTGCACAGAAGTATTATGTCCTTGATGCACCGCTAGGTGACAGACCTATTGCAGGAGCAGATGCAGACGTTATGAACGTTTGACAAAAGCTCGGTATGATGACTACTTGATAGTTTAGTGCACCATGCTTTATGGCTTAGAACCGGGACTTCAAAAATGTTTAGAACGCCACAGAGCATATAAGATGTTCTAAGAGTTGAAATTGGTATTTCATACTCATGCCCGTGTCGAGAGGTATGAGACCTCTGACAGTACTTTGCCTACAAGATGGAGGAGAATTGCTCAGCTAGTGAGCATGTGCTCAGATTGTCTGAGTACTACAATTGCTTGAATCAAGTGGGAGTTAATATTCCAGATAAAATAGTGATTGACAGAGTTCTCTTGTCACTATCACCAAGTTACTAGAACTTCGTGATGAACTATAATATGCAAGGGATAACGGAAACGATTCCCGAGCTCTTCGCGATGCTGAAATCGACGAAGGTAGAAATCAAGAAAGAGCATCAAGTGTTGATGGTTAACAAGACCACTAGTTTCAAGTAAAGGGACAAAGGGAAGAAAAGGGAACTTCAAGAAGAACGGCAAGCAAAGTTGTTGCTCAAGTGAAAAAGCCCAAGTCTGGACCTAAGCCTGAAACTGAGTGCTTCTACTGCAAAGGGACTGGTCACTGTAAGCGGAACTGCCCCAACTATTTGGTGGATAAGAAGGATGGCAAAGTGAACAAAGCTATATTTGATATACATGTTATTGATGTGTACTTTACTAGTGTTTATAGCAACCCCTCGGTATTTGATACTGGTTCAGTTGCTAAGAGTAGTAACTCGAAACGGGAGTTGCAGAATGAACAGAAACTAGTTAAGGGCGAGGTGACGATGTGTGTTGGAAGTAGTTCCAAGATTGATATGATCATCATCGCACACTCCCTATACTTTCGGGATTAGTGTTGAACCTAAATAAGTGTTATTTGGTGTTTGCGTTGAGCATGAATATGATTTGATCATGTTTATTGCAATAGGGTTATTCATTTAAGTTAGAGAATAATTGTTGTTCTGTTTACATGAATAAAACCTTATATGGTCATACACCCAACGAAAATGGTTTGTTGGATCTCGATCGTAGTGATACACATATTCAAAATATTGAAGCCAAAAGATGCAAAGTTAATAATGATAGTGCAACTTATTTGTGGCACTTCCGTTTAGGTCATATTGGTGTAAAGCGCATGAAGAAACTCCATGCTGATGGAATTTTGGAATCACTTGATTATGAATCACTTGATGCTTGCGAACCATGCCTTATGGGCAAGATGACTAAGACTCCGTTCTCCGGAACAATGGAGCGAGCAACTGACTTATTGGAAATAATACATACTGATGTATGCGATCCGATGAGTGTTGAGGCTCGCGGTGGGTATCGTTATTTCCTGACCTTCACAGATGATTTGAGCAAGATATGGGTATATCTACTTAATGAAATTGAAACAGTTGAAAAGTTCAAAGAATTTCAGAGTGAAGTGGAGAATCATTGTAACAAGAAAATAAAGGTTTTTCTGCGATTTGATCGCGGAGACGAATATTTGAGTTACAAGTTCGGCCTTCAATTAAAACAATGTGAAATAGTTTCACAAACTCATGCCACCTGGAACACCACAGCATAATGGTGTGTCCGAACGTCATAACCGTACTTTATTGGATATAGTGCAAACTATGATGTCTCTTACCGATTTACCACTATCGTTCTGGGGTTATGCATTAGAGACAGCTGCATTCACATTAAATAGGGCACCGTCTAATCCGTTGAGACGACACCGTATGAGCTATGGTTTAGCAAGAAACCAAAGTTGTCATTTCTTAAAGTTTGGGGTTGCGATGCTTATGTGAAAAAGTTTCAACATGATAAGCTTGAACCCAAATCGGAGAAATGCGTCTTCATAGGATACCCAAAGGAAATTGTTGGGTACACCTTCTATCACAGATCTGAAGGCAATACTTTTGTTGCTAAATTTGGATCCTTTCTAGAGAAGGAGTTTCTCTCGAAAGAAGTGAGTGGGAGGAAAGTAGAAACTTGATGAGGTAACTATACCTGCTCCCTTATTGGAAAGTAATTCATCACAGAAACCGGTTCCTGTGACACCTACACCAATTAGTGAGGAAGTTAATGATGATGATCATGAAACTTCAAATCAAGTTGTTACTGAACCTCGTAGGTCAACCAGAGTAAGATCCGCACCAGAGTGGTATGGTAATCCTGTTCTGGAGGTTATGTTACCAGACCATGACGAACCTACAAACTATGAAGAAGCGATGGTGAGCCCAGATTCCGTAAAATGGCTTGAGGCCATGAAATCTGAGATGGGATCCATGTATGAGAACAAAGTATGGACTTTGATTAACTTGCCCAATGATCGGCGAGCCATTGAGATTAAATGGATCTTTAAGAGGAAGACAGACGCTGATAGTAGTGTTACTATCTACAAAACTAGAATTGTCGCAAATGGTTTTCGACAAGTTCAAGGTGTTGACTACGATGAGAGTTTCTCACTCGTATCTATGCTTAAGTCTGTCCGAATCATGTTAGCAATTGCCGCATTTTATGAAATCTGGCAAATGGATAAGCAAAACTGCATTCCTTAATGGATTTATTAAAGAAGAGTTGTATATGATGCAACCAGAAGGTTTTGTCAATCCTAAAGGTGCTAACAAAATATGCAAGCTCTAACGATTCATCTATGGACTGGTGCAAGCATCTCGGAGTTGGAATGTACGCTTTCATAGTGTGATCAAAGCATATAGTTTTATACAGACTTGCGGTGAAGCCTGTATTTACAAGAAAGTGAGTGGGAGCACTACAGCATTTCTGATAAGTATATGTGAATGACATATTGTTGATCGGAAATAATGTAGAATTATTCTGCAAAGCATAAAGGAGTGTTTGAAAGGAGTTTTTCAAAGAAAGACCTCGGTGAAGCTGCTTACATATTGAGCATCAAGATCTATAGAGATAGATCAAGACGCTTGATAAGTTTTTTCAATGAGTACATACCTTGACAAGATTTTGAAGTAGTTCAAAATGGAACAGTCAAAGAAAGAATTCTTGCCTGTGTTACAAGGTGTGAAATTCAGTAAGACTCAAAGCCCGACCACGGCAAAAGATAGAAAGAGAATGAAAGTCATTCCCTATGCCTCAGCCATAGGTTCTATAAAGTATGCCATGCTGTGTACCAGATCTATTGTATACCCTACACTGAGTTTTGCAAGGGAGTACAATAGTGATCTAGGAGTAGATAATTGGACAGCGGTCAAAATTATCTTTAGTGGAATAAGGATATGTTTCTCGATTATGGAGGTGACAAAAGGTTCATCGTAAAGGGTTACGTCGATGCAAGTTTTGACACTAATCCAGATGACTCTAAGTCTCAATCTGGATACATATTGAAAGTGGGAGCAATTAGCTAAAGTAGCTCCGTGCAGAGCATTGTAGACATAGAAATTTGCAAAATACATACGGATCTGAATATGGCAGACCCGTTGACTAAACTTCTCTCACAAGCAAAACATGATCACACCTTAGTACTCTTTGGGTGTTAATCACATAGCGATGTGAACTAGATTATTGACTCTAGTAAACCCTTTGGGTGTTGGTCACATGACGATGTAAACTATGGGTGTTAATCACATGGTGATGTGAACTATTGATGTTAAATCACATGGCGATGTGATCTAGATTATTGACTCTAGTGCAAGTGGGAGACTGAAGGAAATATGCCCTAGAGGCAATAATAAAGTTATTATTTATTTCCTTATTTCATGATAAATGTTTATTATTCATGCTAGAATTGTATTAACCGGAAACATAATACTTGTGTGAATACATAGACAAACAGAGTGTCACTAGTATGCCTCTACTTGACTAGCTCGTTGATCAAAGATGGTTATGTTTCCTAGCCATAGACATGAGTTGTCATTTGATTAACGGGATCACATCATTAGGAGAATGATGTGATTGACTTGACCCATTCCGTTAGCTTAGCACTTGATCGTTTAGTATTCTGCTATTGCTTTCTTCATGACTTATACATGTTCCTATGACTATGAGATTATGCAACTCCCGTTTACCGGAGGAACACTTTGTGTGCTACCAAACGTCACAACGTAACTGGGTGATTATAAAGGTGCTCTACAGGTGTCTCCGAAGGTACTTGTTGGGTTGGCGTATTTCGAGATTAGGATTTGTCACTCCGATTGTCGGAGAGGTATCTCTGGGCCCACTCAGTAATGCACATCACTATAAGCCTTGCAAGCATTGTAACTAATGAGTTAGTTGCGGGATGATGTATTACGGAACGAGTAAAGAGACTTGCCGGTAACGAGATTGAACTAGGTATTGAGATACCGACGATCGAATCTCGGGCAAGTAACATACCGATGACAAAGGGAACAACGTATGTTGTTATGCGGTTTGACCGATAAAGATCTTCGTAGAATATGTGGGAGGCAATATGAGCATCCAGGTTCCGCTATTGGTTATTGACTGGAGACGTGTCTCGGTCATGTCTACATTGTTCTCGAACCCGTGGGGTCCGCACGCTTAAAGTTCGATGACGGTTATATTATGAGTTTATGTGTTTTGATGTACCGAAGGTAGTTCGGAGTCCCGGATGAGATCGGGGACATGACGAGGAGTCTTGAAATGGTCGAGACGTAAAGATCGATATATTGGACGACTATATTCGGACATCGGAAAGGTTCCGAGTGATTCAGGTATTTTTCGGAGTACCGGAGAGTTACGGGAATTCGCCGGGGAGTATATGGGCCTTATTGGGCTTTAGGGGAAGAGAGAGGAGAGGCTGGGCGCCCCCCCCCCTCCCCAAGGCCTAGTATGAATTGGACTAGGGGGAGGGGCTGCGCCCCCTCCTTCCTTCTCTTCTCTCTCCCCTTTCCTTGACTCCTACTCCTACTACTTGGAAGGGGGGAATCCTACTCCCGGTGGGAGTAGGACTCCTCCTAGGGCGCGCCATAGAGAGGGCTGGCCCTCCCCCTCCTCCACTCCTTTATATACGGGGAGGGGGCACCCCTTGGAGACACAACAATTGATCATTGATCTTTTAGCCGTGTGCGGTGCCCCCCCCTCCACCATAGTCCACCTCGATAATATCGTAGCGGTGCTTAGGCGAAGCCCTGCGTCGGTAGAACATCATCATCGTCACCACGCCGTCGTGCTGACGAAACTCTCCCTCAACACTCGGCTGGATCGGAGTTCGAGGGACGTCATCGAGCTGAACGTGTGCTGAACTCGAAGGTGTCGTGCGTTCGGTACTTGATCGGTCGGATCGTGAAGACGTACGACTACATCAACCGCGTTGTGCTAACGCTTCCGCTTTCGGTCTACGAGGGTACGTGGACATAATCTTCTCTCTCGTTGCTATGCATCACCATGATGTTGCGTGTGCGTAGGATATTTTTTGAAATGACGACGTTCCCCAACAGTTCTTCCCATTGTATTGTTCATCCTTAGCCCAAGAGGCAATCCACCACCACCACACTAGAGTAGGTTATTACACCACAACGGTGGCCCGAACCAGTATAAATCTTGTGTCCCTTGTGTTGCAAGTTCGTCGAGCTAGCCTAGAGATCGTGAAGCGTGTAAGGGCGTAACTTGTGAGGGAGAGATCTTCGCGCGCACCCCAGAGTTCGAACCTTAAGGGTTTTGCCGGAACCCGAGATCCGACAGTATCATATTTCTTCTTGACAGTAGGAAGAGGAAATTCAAAACCTCCAATAATAATCGTTGAAGTTTTTCCAATAGAATTGATACTGTGGACTTGAGGTTGTTTCCTCGAAAAGTGTACCGTGTGCTCATTACCATTAACATGAAAAGTGACACTGCCTTTGTTGCAATCGATAACAGCCCCTGCAGTATTCAAAAAGGGTCTACCAAGGATAATCGACATACTATCATCCTCGGGAATATCAAGAATAACAAAGTCCATTAAAATAGTAACGTTTGCAACCACAACAGGCACATCCTCACAAATAACGACAGGTATAGCAGTTGATTTATCGGCCATTTGCAAAGATATTTCAGTAGGTGTCGACTTATTCAAATCAAGTCTACGATATAAAGACAGAGGCATAACACTAACACCGGCTCCAAGATCACATAAAGCAATTTTAACATAGTTTCTTTTAATGGAGCATGGTATAGTTGGTACTCCTGGATCTCCTAGTTTCTTAGGTATTCCACCTTTAAAAGTATACTTGGCAAGCATGGTGGAAATTTTAGCTTCCGGTATCTTTCTTTTATTTGTAACAATATCTTTCATGTACTTAGCATAAGGATTCATTTTAAGCATATCAGTCAAACGCATACGCAAAAAGATAGGTCTAATCATTTCAGCAAAGCAATCAAAATCCTCATCGTCCTTTTTCTTGGATGGTTTAGGAGGAAAAGGCATGGGTTTCTGAACCCATGGTTCTCTTTCTTTACCGTGCTTCCTAGCAACGAAGTCTCTCTTATCATAACGTTGATTCTTTGATTGTGGGTTATCAAGATCAACAGTAGGTTCAATCTCTACATCGTTGTTATTGCTAGGTTGAGCATCAACATGAACATCATCATTAACATTATCACTAGCTTCATGTTCATCACCAGATTGTGTTTCAGCATCAGAAATAGAAATATCATTGGGGTTCTCAGGTGTGTCAAGAACAGGTTCACTAGAAGCATGTAAAGTCCTATCATTTTTCTTTTTCTTCCTCTTAGAAGGACTAGGTGTATCAACATTAGTTCTCTAAGAATCTTGCTCAACTCTCTTAGGGTGGCCCTCAGGATACAAAGGTTCCTGAGTCATTTTATCCCGTCTAGTCATAACTCTAACAGCATTATCATTTTTCTTATTATTTAATTCATTGAGAAAATCATTTTGTGCTTTAAGCACTTGTTCTACTTGAGTGGTAACCATAGAAGCATGTTTACTAATAAGTTTAAGTTCACTTTTAACTCTAGACATATAATCACTCAAGTGTTCAATCATATAAGCATTACGTTTCAGTTGTCTACCAACATAAGCATTGAAGTTTTCTTGTTTAACAATAAAATTGTCAAACTCATCTAAGCATTGGCTAGCAGACTTATTACGAGGAATATCACCTTCATAAAATCTATAGAGAGAATTTACCTTTACTACTTGTGTCGGATTATTAAGACCATGTATTTCTTTAATAGGTGGTAAATTCTTAACATCTTCAGCTTTAATACCCTTTTCTTTCATAGATTTCTTTGACTCTTGCATATTTTCAGGACTGAGAAATAGAATAGCCCTTTTCTTCGGAGTTGGCTTAGGAGTTGGTTCAGGAAGTGTCCAATCATTATCATTACTCAATATATTATTCAATAGCAATTCAGCTTGCTCAACAGTTCTTTCCCTGAAAACACAACCAGCACAACTATCCAGGTGGTCTCTCGAATCATCGGTTAGTCCATTCTAAAAGATATCAAGTATTTCATTTTTCTTCAGAGGATGATCAGGCAAAGCATTAAGTAATCGAAGAAGCCTCCCCCAAGCTTGTGGGAGACTCTCTTCTTCAATTTGCACAAAATTATATATTTCCCTTAAAGCAGCTTGTTTCTTATGAGCGGGGAAATATTTAGCAGAGAAGTAATAAATCATATCCTGGGGACTACGCACACAACCAGGAGTAAGAGAATTAAACCATGTTTTAGCATCACCCTTTAATGAGAACGGAAATAATTTAAGGATATAGTAGTAACTAATTTTTTCCTCATGAGTGAATAGGGTGGCTATACCATTCAATTTAGTAAGATGTGCCACAACAGTTTCAGATTCATAGCCATAAAAAGGATCAGATTCAACCAAAGTAATTAACTCAGGATCGACAGAGCAATCATAATCCTTATCAGAAATACAGATAGGTGAAGTAGCAAAAGCAGGGTCATATTTCATTCTAGCATTCAAAGATTTTTTTCTTTCAGCTTAGCTAATAGTTTCTTAAGATCATATCTATCTTTGCAAGCAAAAAGATCTCTAGCAGTTTCTTCATCCATAACATAACCCTCCGGCACATCAGGCAATTCATATCTAGGGGGAGAATCTTCATCATCACTTTCATCAATATTATCAGTTTCAATAATTTCATTCTCTCTAACCCTAGCAAGTTGTTCATCAAGAAATTCACCTAATGGCACGGTATTATCAAGCATAGAAGTAGTTTCATCATAAGTATCATGCAAAGCAGAAGTGGCATCATCAATAACATGCGACATATCAGAATCAATAGCAGGAGTAGGTGTCGCAAGTTTACTCATAACAGAAGGTGAATCAAGTGCAGAGCTAGATGGCAGATTTTTACCTCCCCTCGTAGTTGAGGGATAAATCTTGGTTTTTTCGTCTTTCAAGTTCCTCATAGTGATCAACAAATATAAATCCCAAGTGACTCAAAGAATAGAGCTATGCTCCCCGGCAACGGCGCTAGAAAATAGTCTTGGTAACCCACAAGTATAGGGGATCGCAACAGTTTTCGAGGGTAGAGTATTCAACCCAAATTTATTGATTCGACACAAGGGGAGCCAAAGAATATTCTCAAGTATTAGCAGCTGAGTTGTCAATTCAACCACACCTGAAAGACTTAATATCTGCAGCAAAGTATTTAGTAGCAAAGTAGTATGGAAGTAAAGGTAACGGTGGCAAAAGTAACCATAGCAGTTTTTGTAGTAATTGTAACAATGGCAACGGAAAAGTAACTAAGCAAAGATCAATATGTGAAAAGCTCGTAGGCAATGGATCAGTGATGGATAATTATGTCGGATGCTATTCCTCATGCAACAGTTATAACATAGGGTGGCACAGAACTAGCTCTAGTTCATCAATGTAATGTAGGCATGTATTCCGAATATAGTCATACGTGCTTATGGAAAAGAACTTGCATGACATCTTTTGTCCTACCCTCCCGTGGCAGCGAGGTCCTATTGGAAACTAAGGGATATTAAGGCCTCCTTTTAATAGAGTATCGGACCAAAGCATTAACACTTAGTGAATACATGAACTCCTCAAACTACGGTCATCACCGGGAGTGGTCCCGATTATTGTCACTTCGGGGTTGCCGGATCATAACACATAGTAGGTGACTATTGACTTGCAAGATAGGATCAAGAACTCACATATATTCATGAAAACATAATAGGTTCAGATCTGAATTCATGGCACTCGGGCCCCATTGACAAGCATTAAGCATAGCAAAGTCATAGCGACATCAATCTCAGAACATAATGAATACTAGGGATCCAACCCATCACCGTCCAGCAAGCCTACGATGTAATTACTCACGCACGGTGGTGAGCATCATGAAATTGGTGATGGAGGAAGGTTGATGATGACAATGGCAACGAATTCCCCTCTCCGGAGCCTAGAACGGACTCCAGATCAGCCCTCCCGAGAGAGATTAGGGCTTGGCGGTGGCTCCGTATCGTAAAACGTGATGAATCCTTCTCTCTGATTTTTTTCTCCCCGAACGTGAATATATGGAGTTGGAGTTGAGGTCGATGGAGTCTCAGGGGGCCACGAGGCAGGGGGCGCGCCCCAGGGGGGTGGGCGCGCCCTGCACCCTCGTGGACAGGGTGTGGGCCCCCTGATGCTGATTCTTTCACCAGTATTTTTTATTATTTCTAAAACGTGTCTCCGTGGATTTTCAGGTCATTCTGAGAACTTTTATTTCTGCACAAAAATAACACCATGGCAATTCTGCTGAAAACAGCGTCAGTCCGGGTTAGTTCCATTCAAATCATGCAAGTTAGAGTCCAAAACAAGGGCAAAAGTGTTTGGAAAAGTAGATACGTTGGAGACGTATCATAGTACTAAAAAGAAAACTCAAAAAGATTTCCTTGTTCTTCTTTTACTTGTTGGGAGCTTTCCCGTGTAAATAGTTTTTCTCGTTTTTTTCCTTTTATTTGCTTGTTCAAGACAAACTAAAAACTCCAAGAATATTTCAGTGTGTTTCTCTAAATTTCTTTTCTTTTTATTGAGTCATACCGAGGAGAAGACCACGCTGAAAATGTTGAGTGGCTCTCATATGCATTATTGTTGATCTAACAGAGAGCCCATATTACCTTGTCTTCTCCTTTTTGAATAAATTGTTTGTAGATTCCAGCTTAGTCCACGACACTCTTGCACCATTATTATTTTCATATCATTCGGTCGTGCAAGTGAAAGGCAATAATGACGATATTTGATGAACTGGTTGTGGCAGGGAGAAACGTGTATAAACTCAACTTGTTCTATTTTTGTAAATATGTTTAACCTAGTATCCATGATTCAGCCTATTATGATTAAACATGTTTGCAATGACCCTTAGAGATTATAGTTTCTCATGCCATGCTTAAGTAGCTAGGAGTGGATAATGATTTATCTTGGATGACATCATTGAGTTAAAATGATTGTGATGTAGTATGATGATATGGTATCCTCCTCTGGATGTTCGAGTGGCTTGACTTGGCACATGTTCATGCATGTAGTTGAATCAAAACCAAGATAGCCTCTATGATATTTATGTTCATGGTGTTCATATCCTACTCATGCTAGTATCCAATGTTACTTATGCATAATGCATGTTCATGACCGTTTTCGCTCTCTAGCTGGCCGTTTCTCAACCTATTTGCTAGCCTTCGCCTGTACTAAGTGGGAATTCTGCTTGTACATCAAAAACCTGAAACCAAGTTATTCCAGATGAGTCCATCATACCTACCTATATGCGGTATTACCATGTCGTCCTAAGTAAATTTGCATGTGCCACCTCTAAAAACTTCAAATAAATATCCTTTTGTGTGCCTGGATTGTTCATGGAGAGACAGGAGGTAGTCAGTATCTTCCATGCTAAGCGGATTATTCTCATGATGAGTGTTTATTCACTCGTCCTTGCACGAGAGGGGCGGTTATAGGGATTCCCAGTCCCGAACTCAAATTGCAAATAATTAAACAAAACTCCCCTGGGACTGTTGTTGGTATGGACGGCACCCGTTGTTTCAGACAAGCCGTGGAGTGTGATTGTTGTTGGAAGGGGAGTAACCTTTACTTTTATCGCTTGGGAACCGCCACTAATGTGTTTAGCATGGAAGATACTGATAACTGATGGTCGCGAAGTAAACAAGAAGGGTGCATTTCTCAAAATTTCATTTACCTCTGTTTTAAAAACTTGAGCTCTGGCACCGCTGCAAATCACTGCTTCCCTCTGCGAACGGACTATCTATATACTTTTATGTTGTGTCACCACCTTCTCAAATAAGCGCCAGAACCTGAGAGCACTATTGTCATCCTCATACATTGTGCGTAGCTAATATTGGGTGCATCATGACTGGATCTTTTCTACCATGAATTACAATGTTTAGTCACTGCTTGAACTTTGGAGGTGCTCTGCATTTATGTTTTGCGGTCTCAGAAAGGGCTAGCGAGATACCACTATTGTCATGTTATATCATGGTTGCTTTGATAAAGTGTTGTCACTTGAGATGTCTTATTATTGCTCGCTAGCTGACTATGTCATTGATATGAGTTAATATAATTTTTAAGAGTTATTGTCGACATGTTTAGTTATAAACTTGACTGAAAACCTGGGTGTTGTTTAAGCTTATTTATGTAAACAAGAGCAAAAGAGTTTGTAAAAGTTTTTCTTTTTCACTTTCGGTTTATCAACTAAATTGCTTGAGGACAAGCAAAGGTTTAAGCTTCGGGGAGTTGATACGTCTCCGTCGTATCTACTTTTCCTAACGCTTTTCATCTTGTTTTGGACTCTAATTTGCATGATTTCAATGAAACTAACCCAGACTGACGCTGTTTTCAGCAGAACTACCATGGTGTTATTTTTGTGCAGAAATAAAAGTTCTCGGATTGGAACGAAACTTTGCGAGGATTTTTATTCAATAAAAAAGACTTTTTGGAGCCAAGAACAACCGGAGGGGGGCACCTGGGTGGGCACAACCCACCAGGGCGCCCTCCCTCCAGGCGCGCCCAGGTGGGTTGTCCCCACCTGGTGGCCCCGCAGACCCTAATCTTGATACTATAAAATCACATATTTGGAGAAAAATCGGGGAGAAAGAATTATCGTGTATCACGAGACGGAGCCGCCGCCACCTCCTGTTCTTCATGGGGAGGCCAGATCTGGAGTCCGTTTGGGGCTACGGAGAGGGATCTTCGATCTTCATCATCACCAACCCTTCTCCATCGCCAATTCCATGATGCTCCCCACCGGGAGTGAGTAATTCCTTCGTAGGCTCGTTGGTCGGTGAGGAGTTGGATGAGATTCATCATGTAATCGAGTTAGTTTTGTTAGGGCTTGATCCCTAGTATCCATTATGTTCTGAGACTGATGTTGCTATGACTTTGCCATGCTTAATGCTTGTCACTTTGGGCCCGGGTGCCATGATTTCAGATCTGAACCGTTTATGTTATCACCATTATATCCATGTTCTAGATCCGATCTTGCAAGTTATAGTCACCTACTACGTGTTATGATCCGGCAACCCCGGAGTGACAATAGTCGGGACACTTGCCAGTGATGACCATAGTTTGAGGAGTTCATTTATTCACTGTGTGTTAATGCTTTGTTCCGGTTCTTTATTAAAACGAGGCCTTAATATCCCTTAGTTTCCAATAGGACCCCGCTGCCACGGGAGGGTAGGACAAAAGATGGCATGCAAGTTCATTCCATAAGCATGTATGACTATTTAAGGAATACATGCCTACATTATATTTATGAACTGGAGCTAGTGCCGTATCGCCCTAGGTTATGACTGTTATATGATGAATATCATCCAACGAATTCACCGATCCAATGCCTATGAATTTCTCTCGTATTGTTCTTGCTAAGTTACTACTGCTATTGTTACTATTGTTATTGCTACTACTATCAAAACTATCATACTACTTTGCTACTGATCACTTTGCTGCAAATAATTAATCTCCAGGTGTGGTTGAATTGACAACTCAGCTGCTAATACTTGCAAATATTCTTTGGCTCCCCTTGCATCGAATCAATAAATTTGGGTTGAATACTCTACCGTCGAAAACTATTGCGATCCCCTATACTTGTGGGTTATCAACGACAAATCTTCGACAGATGTAGTCTTTATCACACCCCATTGTGTGGCCTCCAGAGTCCATCTTGACAAGAACCAAGGCCCACCGGTCCAATCCGAGGAGCATGGGCCAACCAGGTTAGTACCCCCTAGTCCAGGACATTGTCAACAGTCATGGCGGCATCACCTCTTCAAGATCCGTGGTGGACCCATCCATCTACGCCAGGCCAAGCATTAGGCTAGCAGGCGTCCGGCCTGCCGGACGAATCGAGCTAAGGCAATCCGGGCTCCAAGAAGACAGGAAGATATGGGAGCCCACCGGAGGTCTCGTAACCCTCACTACAACCTCCGCCATGCTCGGGGGCTACTGACGGGGTCCTGTACTGGGGGTGGCTAACGCCCAAGAGCCCGGCCTCATCAACCACAAGGGGGGCCGACATGCCTAGGACACGATGCAAACCCTAGGAGGCAACACGACCTTCTTGATGTCCAAGACTAGAGGGCGCTGGCACCCCAGATCGCATCTAACATGTAAACCCTAGAGATCTCCTCTCTATATAAAGGGAGGTCTAGGTTACCCATTGAGGACCTATCCTCAGATATGAGAACTCTCGGTAGCAATCTCATACACCATTGTAACCCCTCGCATGAGGTATCCCTCCACTATGAATCATCAAAACCAGCAGGATGTAGGGTATTACTCTCCGGAGGCCCGAACCTAGATAAACCCCTCGTGTGACCTCCGATCCATGACTTCCAGCTGCGCTTGGACCCCTACCGAGGGATCTGATGGGAATTTGCTCCGTCAATCGTAGGGCCACAATTTTTGTTTTCTACTAAGTTTCCCAACAATGGCATCATGAGCGGTTCTATGAGTAGATGCAGGTTTCGATCTAGATCACATGTGGGTTCCAAAGCATCATTATTAATTCCAACTAAAATATCTCCAGATCTACCTCTAGGAGGGGACCAATGCCAACTAAAATTTCTACCCCCTCCCAAAGAGTGAAGCTCATTTTTTGTGAAATTAGATTTAATAATTTCCTACAAACTAATAAGGACCAACTTTTTGTCACAAATCAACTCTCTGATATATCACCTTTTATGGCCATGTCCCATCCTTCTCACATTCCAGAAAACTCCTTTCATTTTATCACAATTAAGATTTTATCTGGCTTTTCTTAAGTCTCGCAGTATTAAAGAATGCCTCACACAGCCAAGTGTCGGTGAGCAATGTTTATATTTTTTTCACATTGGAAAAGACTTATTTTAGTTGGTCAAAGTAATCTTCCTCTATATCTGCATCTGAGTGATCATTGTTAGAGCAGAGCTCATCATGATCAACATCACCCTTATCAATAGGACCTCGTGAGCTCATATCATTCTCATTTTTCTATTCACAAGATCATGCTGAAAGAAATCTTTCCTAGCATATTCCATTTTTTATAATGATACCCATATTATGACCTACCATATCAATTAACAATCCTAAATCGATTCCAATCAAAAAGTCATATGTAGAAGAGACAAATTGGAGGAGGAAGGGTCCAGTGGATTACCATAGTTATCTTTAGCAGCAGCCCTTTCCTTAGGAAGATCTTATACCAGCTCATGTCTTCCTTTCTGAGTCTATGGGTACCTTCTGGGAACACCCTCTTGTCATTATCTCCCTCTTACATTACATCTTTCTCTTGGATCCTTCTCATCTCAGTCCCAAAAGTTTCAATTGATTCTTTGCTATCATTGTAGTCCATAGGTTCTAGACCATTCTCATGTCCATCGTCAGCGATCTGCACTCCCCTTCATCATCCGCACCACCATGTGCATTATGAAGCAAAGCATGTTCCTCCACACCTCTTGATCAATGTGAAATAGTAGTTGCTTTTCGTTCTCTCCTCAAGGGACAAATTACAAGCTAACATCAATTTCTTACATCTAGACAAAGCAAGATATGAGCAAGCAAGCATACAAAGACGAAGAACAAGAAATTAAGCAAGGAACCGGGGCGACAAGGTTACTTGTCAAATAGGAAGAAAATTAAATAGAGCAACACCTAAAGCCTCACATGCATAGTATTGAACAGGTTGTGGACAATCTGAACAACAATTGTTGGACTAGTTTTTGCAAGGAAATAATACAACATCAGGCAGACATAGAGATAGATGCATAGCATGGGATAAAGATCAAGGAAAAAATTGAATTCTCGTCACCTAGGAGATGCTTTACAAGATAAGATGATAAAAAATGACCCTCCATGTCTTACAACAAAGAGAGAGAGAGGGAGAGAGGGAGAGAGAGGATGGGGGAAGATAGTATATAACTCCTTGTGGCTAGCTTGCCGATCTCATATTCCTCATGACTGACTCTGACCACACTTCTGCTGCCCTCTCATCTTCCCTTTTCTCACTCGCTCCCCTCCTCAACAATGTGAGGTGTCGCTTTCTGTTTCCCCTTCCTCTTCTCTTGTTTCTCATGCACGAAGTTCCCTACTTCCTTTAACTCTTGATGGATAGATGCACCACCAGGTTGTACGCCAAAAAAATGAAGATTAATCTTGAGTGCAGGAAAACATATGCATTCCGCGCACAAGAGGCTCGGAGGAAAGACGTCGACAGGATATTTGAAGTGCTGCTAGCAAGGTTTTCAATCGTTCAGAGCCTGCTCGTTTCTGGAACAACTTGCAAATATCTTGACATGTTGTGTGATCCTACACAACATCAAGCCCCATTGACTATGAAGATATTGACACAATCGTCAAGCCTCGCAAGCACACATGCCGCATTCAAGCATTTCATGAGGCGTGCCGAAAGATTGAAAATTGAGCCTCCCATCATCAGCTCAAGGAGGATCTCATTGGGCATATTGGCAGCTAGTTGGGATAAAAAAATCATTTATTTTTACCTGAACAATTTATTTAATCAGATTATTTCTTGCATTTGGATTATTAGTTAATTTGGATTTTTTTTAAAGGTTCAAATTTGGATTATTTGATGTATTCGGAGTAATGGTTTGTAATAATATTTATAGAATTATTGAATTGTTTAATTTAGATTATTGTAAATATGATAAAATAAGATATCATAATAAACATAAAAGCCACATTATGGGGCTCTGGGTTTGCATACAACCTCCGCAGTCTTCAAAACGTTATACAGCGTGCTCCATGTATGTTACTATGAAAGCTACCGATACAGCAACCGCTAGAGTTGCTCTACGTATGGGAAACCGTTCGACGTGCTGAACTTTAGCTTCAAAAACACAGCGCACACGAACTTTAGCTTCAAACTCCACAACATGGCTCGTTGTTGACTTCTGATAGGACAGGAGAAGCGATGAACTGTGTGCCTATGAGCCGTTTCATCTCATAGCCATCAAACATTTTACATGGCAAGGGGCCCACATCATGGAGTCGCATTTTATAAGAACAGTGTTCCCTTTATGCTGCCGCCCAACATTTTTGTATCACGACAATATCTTTGCTGGGTCATACTAACCTCCCAAGGCTCTAATCATGAGCAGGGGTTGTTCCATACCTCTTTGCAGGGATGGCCTTTGTCTCTACGGCCTCCCCAAAATCTGCAAATGGAACACGCTTACGAGACGGGCATTACCCACTGATAAGAGCGGCCAATCGGATCACTTTCATAGCATAATATACCCAACTATATTAAAGAAGCATCCATGACACATGTTGTCGTACGTTAACCTGCAGCACTCCCTAGTTTTGGACATCATGTGGCTCCTGCAGCACTCCTAGTTTGGGACATCATGTGGCTAAGTACAGAAGTTTTAGTGGAACTAATCGGCGGTGCATATATTAGGATGTGTGTTTTAGGTGAGACTAATCAGTGCAGGCATAGGACGGCCTCATTGGAGATATAAATAGATAAATATTGGTAGACTTTGTCCACTGGACGTTTGGTTGTGAGCATAACGAACTCTCCATGTTTAGCATCAGAGAATCAAGTAGGCTAGCTCTTGCCATCGGTCGGTTCGCCAGTCCTGTAGTGGACGTCTTAATTAACCCTCGCATTGTTTATAAATAGCAGGCCTGCACATCATCATGTCTTTTTTTTTTGAGCGAAACACATCATCATGTCTTCAGATAGCACGGTCATACGAGAACCAAAGGTATTTTCGTACGCAGTTTCTGGCAACCGGCTGCTGATTTAGACCCTACTAATTAACAACAGCCCACAATCTAAAGCCGGGCTAAAGCGTATTATGTGGGTGCTTAATATTCATATGCGAGGCGAGGTCGAGCAATTCTGGAAGCGATGCATTCTCACTAGTCGCAACGCTTGTATAAGTAGAAAGCAACCTACACGCTGTTGCGCTCGTTGAGCAGTCTGCGCTTTTGTGTAAGACCAAGTCACCCAGACGAACGCTCAAAAAGGGCACCAAGACCAAATAGGAACTTCCCACAATTGCACATACGAATGGCAGCTTTTTTCTCTCTGTCCACACGATCCAACTTCATGTTGACTTTAGGTTTTCTACATCATCATTGCCAAAACGTGATAGACATTGTTCTTTATCCGGGCGAACGAAGGGTAACGTACCAAATAAAGCCTGCAACCAAGGCGACTACAGGTTCCACAGTGGCATTGCGTTGTGCTTTAAGCGCGGCTACAGGTAAAATAAGTACATGCGTTCAGGTTATCAGTTTACTTCCATGTTGAAATGCAGGGCGGCAAGAGCTGTCTGCACAAATGCAGACGTGAAAGCACCCCGTTCTACAGTTGAATATATAGACCGCGGCCCTTCACAAGATTCGGAAATGGCACCTGCGAGAACAAAGACACCAGGTTTTAGGGTCAAGATACTATCAACAAAGAAATAATCGTCATCAACAAAATCATTAACACGCATGATAAGCTTGTCAGCTAGAGGTGACATGGTTCTCATGTGATCAACAAAGAAACAATCGTCATCCACAAATCATTAAATGGAAGTACTAACAGAACTAACAAAGAATCATCTTCGCTCTGTTCCCATGGTTCCGTGTGATGGAGAATCCTAATTTGTGGGTAAGATCCTCATCAGCACTTCATGCTGCTTCTGGATACACACAATCGATTCCTAATAGCAGGTAGGGTTGCAGTTGAGGCAAGGGGTGCCACATCGGCATCGGGGTTGAGGGCAAATTGCTGACTAGGAGTTGTGTTTGTTGCAAAACTTTCAACAACCTGAGGTTTTATGTTACTTAGGAAGAGGACATGTGGTTCTCTGCAATTCACTGTAAAAGCCTGTTTTCAACAGAAAGTAGACTAGAAACAAGAACACAAAATCGCCATCATGTGTTTGTTCAATAAGTGTCCATGTCCCTCTCCAACAAAGGTATCCATGTCACAATTTAGGTAGTGTTGTGTCACATTTAATTCACGTCAACTTGACATTTAAGAACAAAGGTATACACTTTTGTATTTGTTAGTAATATTTGTAACAAGGGGAATAACTGCAAGGATACTGCTTCACAGTTGAAAAGGCAACCTACATGTTTACATCAACAAAATATTGAAAAAAGGAAGATCTGATGCTTCTTGATAGGCTAAAAACGAAACAGAACAAATGACACAAAGGTTTTAGTAAAACATACCCCATAAGTCCTCTTCCATGCCACTTTCTTGGTGTAATTGTCAAGTTCATTGGTGATCCCTGACGAATGATGAGCAGAGACACTTGATTATCCTCACTGGTAAGGGCTTCAGAAACAAGCCTTTCTTGCAATCTGCCGCCAGCCTCTACACTCCCAAACTTCACTATCTCATCCCCAAGCAGCAAGCCATCCAAAGCAGCAGGAGAACCATCTGCGATGTCATCAATCATCGCAAAAGGAAGTCTGGTCACCAGATCTTCTTCCATAGGATCATTTTGAGACAATCCGCCATGCAGTGGAGCTGATATACCTGCATGCAATCAAATATGATGGAGATAAGCAACTCTAGTTTCCTTACCATATAACTTGACTTATGCTCAAGAACGGCCCATGTTTCAAGGTAAAAACTGGAGGTTTAACACGCCAATGTGCAAATAATGCTATGGCATCAATTGCTTCTCAGTTTGTGTTCATGCCATAAAAAACCATTCCCAAAATGCTAAACCGTTTTTGTAACTGAGGGTACTTCCAAGTGTCGGTTTTAGTGGACAAGTGTAAATTACTAAGTGTCGGTCAGGTTATAAAGATCATTCCTAGATGATGTCATAAAAGAAAGCCCTGGCACAGCACAGTAGAGCAGGAACTCGAGAGACCAAGACGAACTTTGAATATGTCCAATCTCACAGATTTACTCCCTCCATCTCCAAACATAGGTCAACTTCGGATGCATGTAGTCAAGCCTTTGAAACTTTGACCAATATTGAGCTAGTATATTAAGAAGTATACAGGTTTGCTAAACAAAATAATTTCATTCAATTTGTCTTGTAGAGCACTTCCATGATACACGAGTACTATTATTTAGGTAGTATATTATGATACAAATTAGTTACAATCGTGCATTGGAGTTCTAAAAGTTTAAAAAATGGCTTATATTTGTGGACAGCAGGAGTACAATATTTATGGAAAATAAGATATAAGATACAACTGGCCAAGATCTATAACTTTGGATGCACATTTCCCATCATGACAAGTTAATGTGAGCACAAAGTGTACAGTACTTACCAGAACTTCTCGGGATTGATTGCTCATTTCTTGTTAATCTTGTAGAGTGTAAAACTTCCAGATTCTTCTCAATTTTGTTTGTAACATCCTTGTGGTCATTCCTCAGCTCTGCAATGTACATTATGCAGTGTAAGTACCAATTATACTTAACAGCACGCTGAGAAGATTTAGAATATACACGCTATGATGATGTGGAATGGTTTTTTTTTTTTTGCAGTCAGCCTAAGCCCACAGGCCAAATCTGTAAATATCCTCAGCAATGAAGAACAAGAGATGATCCTGAACTTCTACAAAAATGTCAGATATCACTACACTTTAAGCTCATCAGTTCAGCAAACCCTGTTCAGGTCCACCCATGTAGCACAACATATATCAGTATACTTCACCCCTAATCTCCTATACATGTTCAAAATCATAGTACTATCAGTTCACTACTGATGCCAAAAGGGCATGCCCTGATATCCAATTTGATATCACCCCTAATCTCCTATGAATGTCCAATATTACTACCAGTTCACTACTGATGCGAAAAGGGCATGCCCTGATATCCATTTTGCTGAACACTCGCCAGGCATAACTCATATCAGGGCTACATCCCAACATCCAGAACTCACCACCCTCGCAGGAGAAGCAATTCAACTACAACTCTTGCATCCGCATTACTGGCCACAAATGTCACCATACTTGCAAAAATCAATTCATAATCCCGGACCATGAATGGAGCACCATAAGGTGCAGGGCATATACACCAAAACAAACGAAGCGCGTCAGCAGTACATGTAGCCATACATTACAGTGGAAACAAGCGCATCGATATGATGAGTAGGCCGAGAATTCGAGCGAGAAGCATACCACCGAGCTTGCGGCGCTGGGCGAGGACGGCGGGGATGTCGATGTCCGCCCTGGGGAAACCCTAAGCCGAGCCAAAAACAGCCGCGATTAGCAAACTATAAACCGTCCAAGGAAGAGGAAGGGGCGGAGGACAACGCCTCGGGTTTAGGCCGCTAGGGTTTTGGGGCGCGGGGGAAACGAGGGTGCGACGGTACCTCGGCGTCGACGAGGGAGCCCGTGATGCCCGCCCCGCCCGGCGCGGAGAGGGCCGCGATGATGCCGTCCATCTCCGCCTCCAGCGCCGACCGCCGGTCCATCAGCCTCATCGTCTCCGCCTTCACGTTCGGCGCCACCATGGTCCCTCTCCCTCTCTCTCTTCTCTCCGCTGCGGTGCTGTTCTCTCTCTGCGGCGGCCGAGGGAAGAGGGGGACTGATCTGCGTGCGGTGCGGGTCGGAAGCCTCTACTCGCGTCCAGTCGAAGCGTTACGCACCGTCCGATCTAAAACCGACGGTCGCGATCGGAAGGGGCCAAGTCATTGTGGTTCGGTTCAGACGGAGCAAGCGGTCTTGTTCCTCTAGAACCCTCTGCCGTGCGGCGCGGTTCCTCTTCCGTTCAGAAGGCAAGTGCGATTTTGGATCCGCGACCTCCAGCTCCCGCTGCCCTCTCCCGCCGAGTCCCGGAGCTCCGTTCGTCGGTAAGCCCCGCCGAGCCTTTCCCGTGCCCATTCTGAGACGTGCTAGTCTGTACCTCGATCCATGCTGAGACGTGGTGCTCTTTGTTAAAAGAATTCAAGATGTGATCTTAGCCTTGCTCGCCTTTTGATACTGGTGGGCGATTTGAGCAGCCGGGGGCTAGGAGGATTCTGTCGGCTCCGTATCCGCGATTCTGCCATGCGTTTTACTGCTTCCTGCTGTTTAGGTGGTATAGTGTTAGTTTAGCCTGAATTGCCGTTGATTTCTTGGGGAAATGAATAGGATGATTTTTGTGCGGAGTGGGGTGAGAAATGAAATTTCTAGTATAATAGGTTGGGTCTAGGAATTTTCGGCGCAGTCCCCTTGCCGGATTTCTAAATAACCGAGAGCGTGTGTATCTGGATTTACCATGGGCGATTCGCACGACGTATACGGAAGTTCGTGATGGTAGAGTACTGAGGCTTCTTGACATTATCAAGTACTCCCTCCGTTTCTAAATATAACGCATTTTAGGGATTTCAATACGGGCTACATTGGAATCTCTAAAAAGCCTTATATTTAGGAACGGAGGGAGTAGTCAAATTCAGAGCCACATGCTGAATTTGTAACCCTGTCAGAAGATGCGCATTGCCAGCTTTCGCCTCTCCATTTCGAGGGTGATGCACAATACCACAAGCAAAGCTGTGCAGTAACTTACTGCCGGAGCTAGGCTGCCTAGATATTTGCTGTAGAATTTGAGATCCTTAAACATTTGAAGATGTTTAAAGTTATACGGCTGTAATATAGCAGGCCACCCTCTTTTACAAAAGGGTTGTCTATGCAAATCATGGAACACAAGGATCTGTTGTTTCCCTTGATTTTACTTGCCCTTTGGGTTGATCATAACTATTTTGTTACCTCAACATCTCGAATGGTGCTGACAACACTATTTCGCCATTGGCCCTTCTTTATTTTTATTTTTTTTAGAACCATTGGCCGTTTTTTCTCCTGCAACTATTCTAGCTAGGTTGTTCTTCTGAACTCCTGTTGTTGCCACAAGGAGCTACTCCCTCCGTTCCAAAATAGATGACTCAACATTATACTAAAGTTAGTATAAAATTGAGTCATCTATTTTGGAACGGAGGGAGTAGTATGCTGCTATTCTGTTCAATTGTCTGAATACTGTATACGCTGCAAGTGATCATACAAAATTGTACTGGCATACACTACTTAACTTTTGAATTGGCCGAATTCTCAACTTATTGAAATTGGTAGTCCAACTAAGCACTATAACTCTGATACTGATACTATATTGTCTTCTAGAAGCCGGTAATGAAAATTGTGTTGTCTTCTAAAAATTACACTACCAGGTTCAGTGTTCGAAAGCATCCATGGTTCAGATCTCGTGATGCTGTTGACTTCCATTATCTGAATTCTGTGCACACTAAACATGATCATACAAAAGTTCACTGGTAGGTGGTAGTAAGTTCTGAACATGTTGAAACAAGTGATCCCAGCACGTAAATGAATTATGTGTAGGCTTTTCAAAATCCAGGTAATTAAAACCGTGTATCCCCGAAAATACTAGCAGGTTCGTTGTTCTAAAGCCTTTGTGATTCATCCCTGAACAATCAAGCTGTCTGTCTTCCTGCCCCGTTTTGTTTTGACACTGATTTTGTACCTTTATGATATTATTCCAGATATGGGGAACAGTACATCTGCTACAACCGTCACCCCAGTTGCAGAAGAAAAAACAGGACAAACTCCAACGGCTGACACGAAGCCAAAGAAGAAGATATGCTGCGCCTGCCCTGACACAAAGAGGCTGAGGGACGAGTGCATCGTGGAGCATGGCGAGGACGCGTGCGGGAAATGGATCGAAGCCCATCGCCTATGCTTGAGAGCCGAAGGGTTCAACGTCTGATACGTTCATAGCGGGCTCTAAACTTGCTCCCGTCTTGGTTCTAAACGACGAACAATGTCGGTTAACAGTTTGATCGCTGGGCATTCCAGTTTGCGGGGAGGGATGTTCTCCCCCCTAATAGGCATTCAGCGCCACAGATGATATATGGTGTTATAATGGTACTGTGTTGGGCTTTCTCCAAACGGTGTCATTGTTTGGAGACATTCTTGTTTCTTCCTGTCCACTGGTTGCACTGGCCACTGAATTATGGTGATAGCATAGTAATGCTTACGGTCCCCCATTCGTAATTCTGTTGCCGGCGCCTGTTGCCTTGCCTCCTTTGGCTGAACGGAGCAGCACCACACGGTTTGCTGGGCACGGTGTCGTGGAATATGTGCTCGTATCGTGTGGATGGACGCAGTTGGGTTGTGCACGCCGTCAGCTTTTTATTTCTGGCGGCGGGGGCTGCGTGGTATGTAAGCAGATCGCCGATGCTGAACTTTGAGTCACACGCGAACTGATTCGTTTGTGCGCCCCAGGGTTTTGTGTACACGGGTATGCTCGTAGTAACTTCTTTTCCTGGAAGAGTTTTCTTTTTCTACGGAACTTCGCCCCGGAAGAGTTTTTTTTTTCTAGTATGAAACTTTGCCCCCAAACGTTTTTTATGGCAAGTTTAGTAAGCGAGGTCGGATGGCAAGTTTCAGTTTTTTTTATTTTCGGATGGCAACTTTAGTTGTAAAAAAAACGTCAGGGCGGAGTGCTTCGTGCCACATGTGTGACATTTATTATTTGGGAAAAATAATTGCGAACCAACTTGGGGTCTCTTTGATTCGCAGAAATCTAAAAACACAAAAGTAAAAGTTCTAAGTTTTTTTCCCGGAGAAATTTTCGATATGTTCATAATCAATCATGGCGATATAAAGAACACCAGAGTTCTGGTAACATGAAAATACAACTAAATATGTGGACCATGTAACGATGACTATAAGTATTTGAGCACGCCGCCATCATTGTCTCTCCCTCACTGGAGTGGAGCAGACCTTGTGGTAGTAAACAATCGAAAAGTCGTCGTGATAAGACCATAAGACCAGCGCCGCAAAACAACAACCATCGCCGACGAAGACCAGCACCGGCCGGATGTCGTGAAATCACATAGACACACCTCCACATGCCCTGTGACAGTGATACCTCTCCAACGTATCTATAATTTTTGATTGTTCCATGCTATATTATATTCTGTTTTGAATGTTTATTGGGCTTTATTATACACTTTTATATTATTTTTGGGACTAACCTATTAACCGGAGGCCCAGCCCAAATTGCTGTTGTTTGCCTATTTCGGTGTTTCGAAGGAAAAGGATGTCAAACGGAGTCCAAACGGAATGAAACCTTCGGGAACGTGATTTTCGGAACAAATGTGATCCAGAGGACTTGGAGTCTACGTAAAGCAATCAACAGGAGGGCACGAGGTAGGGGGCGCGCCCACCTCCCCCAGGCGCGCCCTCCATCCTCGTGGGCCCCTCGTGGCTCCACCGACCTACTTCTTCCTTCTATATATACCTACGTACCCCCAAACCATCAGGGGCATCCACGAAAACCTAATTCCACCGCCGCAACCTTCTATACCCGTGTGAAAGAACATGCGGTGCCCCCATGTTTGGTTTTGGTAATTGATGACAATCTTTATGGACTAATGGTTGCCTTCAGTTATATTTGAAGGGTTTGTCCATAGGCTTTTCTTGGAGTCCATTTGTTGGTTTCAAGGAGAGTTTGTGATGACCAAGGTGCTATAAAGGAATTATCCAAAGATTGGTCTTGTGAGTGTTGAGCTTATGGCAAGCATGTCTTGAAGAAGAAGTGTGTGTGATCATTCATGTTTACCTTCAAGACATCATCCAAATGAAGAGAGTTGGAAAGATTCAAGCTTGATCAAGACTAAGTCAAAGAGTGAATCAAGTTGATCAACACACAAAGCGTAGAAGATGTACCGAGAGGGATCACGTGATCGCATGGTAAGGTAAGTATTGTCCTTTATGCTTTGTGTACTAACCCATGGTCTACGTGAGAGTTCTATGTGGGGTTAGGTATGTTTCCATGGGCTAGCGTCAAGAGGAAGATATTATACAACCCATGGAGGACGACATCAAGCGGTGGTCGTCATCAAGTTTGCGGTGTGCAAGTTCAAGTAAAGCATCACGAAGAGATCAAATGTTTGAAGCCATTGTGGTGACAATGGACTTGTGAAGATGTGCGGAAGGGTGGCTCACCCATAGTGGAGTATGGGGGAGCAATCAACTAGTCTTCATCGAGCCAACGCAATCAAGAAAGGTGGTCCATCTTGAGGGAGTCAAGATCGTCATCATCTAGCTCAAGTGGACCATGTGCAAGGCAAAGGTTTGCTCTTGATAGGTTTTCTATTTTACCGGTCTCATGATGGTAGTTGGGAGACCGGGTTATAGGATCGATTGCCGTACTATCAAGGGGGGCTCTCGATGAGTAGCTTGATCGTATTGTTCATAGAGAGCTCAAACCATTGCGTCCTTGCATCATCTTTATTGGTTCTTGTTTGGTTCTTCTCTTTGTGAGTTTTGGAGCTTATGGTCATCTTGATGACAAGCTCGAGTTCATCGAAAACGGAGTTCACTCGCATCTTCTATGATGTTTTCGATGTTGGAGGTTATGCCGGTTCTTCTCGGTTGGAGGTTTCACTCCTCTATTTGTTGGCATACCTCCCCTGCCTCTTCTTACTATAACCAGTCGCTGTTTTGATGCTACTCGTCTTCCTCAATCCAACAAGCTTGAGTTTGCTCAATTCGGAGCTCATATGCAGAAGTTATGGCAGTTTTGGTTTCCTAGCGGTAGTACCGCGGGCCGGAGCGGTGGTACCGCTTGAGTGCTACAAGCGGTAGTACCGCTGGTAGCCCCCAGCCGTAGTACCGCTGCGGTCTCGTGCTAGTACCGCCTCGATTCGAGGGGTCTTCCTCTATCCAACAAGGTTGAGTTTGCTCAATTCGGAGCTCATTTGCAGAAGTTATGGCAGTTCTGGTCTTCCTTGGAGTGTACTTGTTTTTGTGGACTTGGCATAAGGTTGGCGCCAGCGGTAGTACCGCTGGACCAGAGCGGCAGTACCGCGTATCGCCACAACCGGTAGTACCGCCGTCCCACCATAAGCGGTAGTACGGCTCCGGTTCCACGCTGGTACCGCCTCGACTCGAGACGTGGTTTTCTCGTGTCGGGTTCAGCGGCAGTAGTAGCAGCAGTAGGAGCGGTAGTACCACGGCTACCACCGCCCCTAGTACCGCTGGGCCAAGCGGCAGTACCGCTGGCTCCGGCGGTAGTGCCGCTCATACGGCTCTGCCTCGCCCTCTGTTTTGCTCCGCTCTCTATGTTCTACCGCCCGGGCGGTAGTACCACTCCCCTGAGCGGTAGTACCGCTTGTGCGCATAACGGTTGGATTCGGGAGCTCCTATAAAAGGGGGTCTTCTTCCCCATTCAACCTTATCCTTCGAGCTCGTGTTCTTCCCCCATTGTTGACCTTCTTCGAGCTTGCTAACTCTCAATCCCTCCATGGATTCTTACTAGTTTTTGAGAGAAAAGAGAGAGGAGATCTAGATCCACATTTCCACCAATCACTTTCTCCTCTATGTGAGGGGAACCCATTGGATCTAGATCTTGGAGTTCTTGGTGTTCTCCTTCTTATTCTTCCTCTCATTTTCCTCCCTAGCATTAGTTGCTTCGGTGGGATTTGAGAGAGAAGGACTCGGGCACTCCGTGTGCCCTTGCCATTGCATTTGGTGCATCGGTTTGAGTTCTCCACGGTGATACGTGGAAGTTACAAGTTGAGAAGCTTATTACTCTTGGGTGCTTGGTGCCCTTGAGCTTGTTCCTCTTGGGTGCTTGGGCTCCCTAGACGGTTGGTGGTGTTCGGAGCTCAATCATTGTGGTGTAAAGCTCCGGGCAAGCGTCGGGGTCTCCAATTAGGTTGTGGAGATCGCCCCGAGCAATTTGACGGGTACCGGTGACCGCCCCCAAGGGTTGCCATTTGTACGGGTTCGGTGACCGCCCTCAAGGGTCCCTTAGTGGAATCACGACATCTTGCATTGTGCGAGGGCGTGAGGAGATTACGGTGGCCCTAGTGGCTTCTTGGGGAGCATTGTGCCTCCACACCGCTCCAAACGGAGATTAGCATCCGCAAGGGTGTGAACTTCGGGATACATCGTCGTTATTAGCTAGATGGCTTCTTCTCTCTCTTTGGATCTCAATACAAAGTTCTCCTCGATTTTCTTGGAGATCTATTCGATGTAATCTTCTTTTGCGGTGTGTTTGTCGAGACCGATGAATTGTGGGTTTATGATCAAGATTATCTATGAACAATATTTGAATATTCTCTGAATTCTTTTATGTATGATTGGTTATCTTTGCAAGTCTCTTCGAATTATCAGTTTGGTTTGGCCTACTAGATTGATCTTTCTTGCAATGGGAGAAGTGCTTAGCTTTGGGTTCAATCTTGCGGTGTCCTTTCCCAGTGACAGCAGGGGCAGCAAGGCACGTATTGTATTGTTGCCGTCGAGGATAAAAAGATGGGGTTTATATCATATTGCATGAGTTTATCCCTCTACATCATGTCATCTTACTTAAAGCGTTACTCTGTTCTTATGAACTTAATACTCTAGATGCATGCTGGATAGTGGTCGATGTGTGGAGTAATAGTAGTAGATGCAGAATCGTTTCGGTCTACTTGTCGCGGACGTGATGCCTATATACATGATCATACCTAGATATTCTCATAACTATGCTCAATTCTATCAATTGCTCGACAGTAATTTGTTCACCCACCGTAATACTTATGCTATCTTGAGAGAAGCCACTAGTGAAACCTATGGCCCCCGGGTCTATTTTCCATCATATTAATCTTCCAACACTTAGCTATTTCTATTGCCGTTTATTTTACTTTGCATCTTTATTTCTCTTTATCATAAAAATACCAAAAAAATTATCTTATCATATCTATCAGATCTTACTCTCGTAAGTGACCGTGAAGGGATTGACAACCCCTTTATCGCGTTGGTTGCGAGGTTCTTATTTGTTTGTGTAGGTGCGTGGGACTCGAGCGTGGTCTTCTACTGGATTGATACCTTGGTTCTCAAAAACTGAGGGAAATACTTACACTACTTTACTGCATCACCCTTTCCTCTTCAAGGGAAAACCAACGCAGTGCTCAAAAGGTAGCAGAAAGCACTAGACGTACCATTGGGATGAGGATCGAACCCGTCAGACATTATTCTACCGAGGGACATCACCGCAGCCACACAACCTCAACCAGGACGCTAAACCTAACAAGACGAAGAGCGGGGACCCTTCGTCGTTGCGGGCCTGAGGTCCTCTACACCTCCGCTGCCCAAAGGTTATCGAAGGTGGAACGAACCGAGAGAGATGCCAACGGGAGGAGAGGAAACCTAATCTTCCGTGAGTCCATTTTTGGGGAGCAAAATTAGGGTGACATGTCGGCTTGAAACCTATAGGATTAGCAAACTAGGAATTTAGACTAGGGAGTGTTTAATAACACAAAGAAAAGAAATAATTATGAAAAATGGTTTGAGCGCATGAAAATTTTCCCCTAAGATAGAGTGCAAAGTAATCGTTTGAATTTTTTCCTACGGATTCTAATCCTATGAATCAAACATTATATATAGAGAAAATTCTAAGGATACACATCCTACAAATTCATTTTTCAATGAAAACTTTCAATCTATTCATCAACTGTCAAGGTAGTAGAAAGAACACTAGAAGTAAAAAATACATCCAGGTCCGTAGACCACCTAGAGACGACTACAAGCACTGGAGCGAGCCGAAGGTGTGCCGCCGTCATCGTCCCTCCCTCGTCGGAGCCGAGCAAACCTTGTTGTAGTAGACATTCGAGAAGTCGTCGCGCTAAGGCCCCGTAGGACCAACGCATCAGAACATCAACCGCCGCCGATAAAGAGAAGCGTAGATCGGAAGGATTCAACCTGTAGACACACGAAGAAAGGCGAACGAAGACCAGATCCACATGGATCCACCAAAGACAAACGCCGACCGAATCCAACGAGATCTGCTCGAGAAAAACCTCCACACGCCCTCCGACGATGTTAGAAACACCACCGGAATGGCGGCTAGGCGGTGAGGGCCTTATTCCATCTACAGAGAGCCGCCACCGCCTTGCATCTCTGAGCAGGACACAAACCATATTTTTTTAGAAAAACATAAAAAACGGAGCCCTCCCGCCGGCGAGGACCGGGATCCATTGCGCTTCCATGGTCCTAAGACCATAGGAGACGAGGTAGACCACCGCCGGCGCCGGCGGAAGGCAGAAGAAATAAAGTGCTAGGGTGCCACAACCGCCGTTGTGCGTGTTGGGCATGTGTAGTTGTTGCGTTTGCAGATCCAATGCCGAGCTCTTTTTTTACATCCTACAAAAAATCTTTTTTTTGTGAAAGATCCTACAAAAATTATACTCCCTTTGTTTCATGATGTAGGACATATTTTGTTTTCTAAAAGTCAAATATCTTTTTTGCGGATAGTCTACATTTGACAAAGTTTATAGGATGAAGTATCGACATCTCAAAATAAATAAAAAGTACTCCTTCTGTAAAGAAATATAAGAGCGTTTGGATCATTACTTGGAAGTACACTTCATGATAAATCTAATAATAATGTTTTTTATTATGAATTTTTTTTACTTGATCAAACAAACTTTCAAAAAACAAAATGTACTACTACCTCCATCCTTATTTAATAGTCCTCTTTGTATTCTATGCCGAATTTTGACCTTAAATTTAACTAACAAAATATTAGTGCATGTCATAAAAAAATAATATAATTGAAAACTATGTTTAAATACGAATCCAACTATATAACTTTTTATTACATGCATTAATATTTTATTAGTTAAACCTTTAGTCAAAATTTGACACAAAATGCAAAGGGGACTTATAAACCAGTACATTATATTGTGGAACGGAGCGAGTATAAAAAAAAATTAATCAAAAAGGAGGTCGGCGTCGGGTCGGGCCCGACTGGAACAGGAACACCCACCGGCCCGCGGATTCCCAACGCAAACGCCGCCACCCCTCCCCAAATAAATCCGCCCGGACCCGAGCCGCAGAGCACCCACCCGAGGAGAAAAGAAAGGATTTTCGTTTCGTTTTCGTCCGCTTCCGCCTCTGCTCCGTCGTCCTCACGCGACCTGCAGCTTGACTCCCTCCCGCACCGCACGCACGAGCAGCAGGGGCGCGAGAAGATGCAGATCTTCGTCAAGACCCTCACGGGGAAGACCATCACCCTCGAGGTCGAGAGCAGCGACACCATCGACAACGTCAAGGCCAAAATCCAGGTGCGCCGCCGCCGCCGCCCCCCTCCCCCCTCCCCGATCCTTTCTAGGTCTACGCGCTGATTGGCTTAGTTTAATTTTGTTGGGCTGACGCGTGCAGTAGATCGTTGATGCGCCGCTCCTATACCGTCCGGGGGCCATCCGCGCTGCTAGTCCCGCCCTAGCTTTTTAGATGGCGTGCTGTTTCTGCGCATGTTTGTTAGGATTTCAGCATCCAAGGGTTAACCCCTTTTTCTGTCAAATTATACAAATCCGTTCTGGTGTGCAAAATTAGAACAGTTCAGGTAGTACCTCTTTTTGAAGTCGAGACTCGAGTAGTAGACGAGTTGTATACAAATTCTATCATTGTGTTGTATAGTGGGTATCTGATGCAGTAACAAATGACGAAAAGGAATATAGTCCATGCTTTGTTGTGACACATGGATATCTCACTTGATATCTTGTGCTGGTGCTGCTCCCTGTGATAGAGTAGAATATATCCAAGAATGCCTTTATTTTGTTCCCCAAGAAAATGATGAGACACTGCCTTTTATGCGTATCATTCTTGTAGTGAAGTTACCAATTTTCTGTTTCAAATCACTCATCTATTCTTCGGTTCTGAAATAGATCGATGGCACACCATACCGTCTGTTACCATTGTGATCCGAATCCAGAAAACTGTCTATGTAGTTCTGTATTGCCATTGCATTGGTTAAGTGGCAGGCTAGCCTACTTCAAGCAGTGGAAACTGAACTTACACGCTAGTTTGTGCACTGTCACAGGACAAGGAAGGGATTCCTCCGGATCAGCAGCGTTTGATATTCGCTGGCAAGCAGTTGGAAGATGGACGCACGCTTGCTGACTACAACATTCAGAAGGAGTCGACTCTTCACTTGGTCCTCAGGCTCAGGGGCGGTACTATGATCAAGGTTAAGACTCTCACTGGGAAGGAGATCGAAATCGACATTGAGCCCACCGACACGATTGATAGGATCAAGGAGCGTGTTGAGGAGAAAGAAGGCATTCCTCCTGTGCAGCAAAGGTATACAGAGCCTGAATTTCTTTTGATCTTTCTATGTGCATTATATGTAATGTTTTGCTCGAATGAACTCCTCTCTCTGTTCCTCGTATCCGTAACAATGGCGGGGGATACCTTGTAAGCATTTGGATGGCCCAGACTAACCATGTAATTATTTTCTGCTTGCAGGCTGATTTATGCTGGTAAGCAGCTTGCAGATGACAAGACTGCCAAGGACTACAACATCGAAGGTGGCTCGGTCCTCCATCTTGTCCTTGCTCTGAGGGGTGGTTACTAGTTAAGCTGTAATGGAAACGCTTGCGTCCTGAGAGAAGTGACCATTGGTGGCATGGAACCTGTGTTGCAAAGAGATAATAACAAACTAGCTTTGCTTAGTGGGAGGGGCTGTCTTCCATGTTATCTGCCTATATGATTTGACAAAACTACTCGCAAGTTTATCTGCCTCTGTTATTAGCTCTGCCATATATCATCTGAATTTTGGGTTGTGTCTCTGTCACTCTTTCCTGAATTCAAGATTGCAAGTTCCATTTTAGGGCTAAATGCAGAAAGATTGATTGGAAAATAACAATATTCATGTGACGCTGGTTCGCCGAATCCTGAAAACATTCTGATTTGAGATGGCAGAATCAGTAATGGTTTAGATAGAAGCCACTTTGGGTCACATCGACCTCAAATGAAAAATATAGTACTGCAATCATTGTAATCCATGTTCTTTGTGTCCTGCAATCTGATGCTAGTATTCGAGAGTGTTTGACACAAACCCTTTTATCTTGTTCTTCATAAACATTTCAGAGAAGAACAAACCCTAGTAGATCTTTCCTCACCGGTAAGCTACAGGCCTATGCCTTAGATAACCACCATACAGAGAGCAGCATATTGAGCTGCTTACAGTCCTCCCTCACATATTTTCTCTTCATTGACAAGGGCAAGGAGCAAACAAAAATGATGAGCATCAGCTGATAACTTCTCTTTCCTGTACAAACCTAACCCAAAGCTAAACTAAAACAAGATGGGGAAGCAGTAAGAAGAGCCCCTACGAAACAGAATACCTTCTGTTCCTAAGAGGGGGGAGAGGAGAGGGCTTCACTTCCGTGGGCTTTGCCGTCGATGGCGGGCTCTGTGAGCTGCCGGACGTCTCTGAACCCTTGCCGTTCTCTCCATGCCCCTTGCTGCTCCATAGCTTGTCGAATATCCTCCTCGACCGCGACTGCAGCAGGAGGCCTCCCAGTTGGTCCTTGAAGCTGTTTCTGCCAACAACCTGGTCCTTGAAGCTGTTTCTGCCAACAACTTGATCCTTGAAGCTGTTTCTGCCTCCCCTGAGCTCGACGTGCCGGTCCTCGCCCTCTCCTCTCGCGCTTAGGCTTGTCACTTGCTTATCCAGCTTGTTCGGGTGCCTGGGTATCCGCCTTTCGCAGTGCTCGCTTTGTTCCTGCACAGGCTTTGCACAAGCATGCTCTCCGCCGTCAGTTGGAGCTGGTACACTGCTTGAACCCGCCCTCAGCTGCTGGAAGAAGAGGACCTGCACCACCACCCGGAGAGGCAGGCGGTCGTTTTGTGTGGCGTGCACGCATGCATCTGTGGAAAGCTTCTTGACATCTATCAGGCCGCAAATCTTCTTTTTGTCTGCTTTGTTTATGTCTGGATGTTCCTGGTTAGAAAGAAGCAAATGATCAGGTGCGGTTATGGTCTTCTAAAGGTGAGATAGCATACAGGTGATTTATCAAGTCTGCTTCCATGCTTACCAAAGACTAGTATAACTATGTTTCCGATTTGTAAGTTTATTAGCATCAAGTGTTCATTCATCGTATAGCAAAAAGTACTGACAGCAACCATTGAGCAAATTTAGGTTCATCAAGTGCATTGAACATACCTTGATATACGCATCAACCGCGTAGTATAGGCCGTCATGAACAGGTCTAGCTGCTTCTGGCACCGCCGTAGCTAGTTCTACAAAGTTGGAGAATTCAAGGTCTGGATCTGCAGCTACTTCGGATAGGTACCCATCAACCAACTCCCCTAGAGCCAAAGTGGATTCTTGCTCAAAGTTGAGCTCAATCATTTTCTCATCAGATTTCTCGACAAAATCGCCATTGTGAGATAGTGCTGTTCTTGCGACAAATCTCTGGACAAGATTATGGACCAACCGAACATCATGCATTCCCTCACTGGGGGAAGCAGCAGGCAACAAGAGATCCTTAACCGAAGCTTTGTGCAGCTGGAAACTAATCCTTCTCATGAGCTCTTCCTTCACATGATCCCCAGACCCAACTAATATAGCAACTTTCAACAGCTTCAGGAGAAACCTGCAAGAGCAACCTGAGCTCTTGTCTGACGGCAGCAACCATATTATGGTCTCCACCAAGCATTGGTTCCTTCTCATGTAATCATCAGCGACCAGAGCGTCGTAAGAGTCTGGCAGCCACCTAACTGCATAGGCTTTGAGGGCTTCTCCTATCAAGTCAGGTGACATCCTCCCCTTGGATTTGATAGCAACCATCACTCTCTTGTAGAGATCAACATCCAATTCACACAAGTCCTCGACCCACCAGTCTTTGGGAGCTACCGATGTTTTTCCTGCCGACTCAATTATTTCAGTGCATGCTACTCCTTTCTTATTATAACTGTATGACCAGGATACATTTGCAGGATCCACAGATGTCTTTGAAGCAATGGCATCTATACATCTACCGACAACCTTCAGCTCCTCAGACCAAGGTAATAGTGCCTTCGTGCTCAGGAGAACAATGATCGAATCTTTCCAGCTCCGGAGGATGCTGGAGTTTATGAAGACCTCGATTTTGAATATCAAGTTCCCTTTGTCCATATCTTCAGTCATTCCAAGGTACTCTGCTGCACATCTTGCTGCAACAACATTGTGGGGACTGAGGGTGACAACCATCCCATAGCAGAATTTTGCACATATTTCAAACCCTTTCGCTCCCCCCGGTAAATCATCTATGTGGACGTCATCTGTCCCTTTCTCAGTAGCCTTAAGGACTAGCTTCTGAAGCTTGCTGCTCTTGGACAGAAGGGGAAACTGCATACGACAATCAACACAAACATAAATTTTCAGTCATGAATGATAATCAGATATTGTTCTGCATATGAGTTATCACCAGCTAGAAAATAAGTCATTTACATAATGCAGCACTGGTGATTACAACACTCGGTGACAAAATGCCAAACAATTCATGAAAATGATTAAGCTTGTATCTATGCAAATTCTATTAGGGTATTCTTTCCTTCAGCAGTGTTTTCAGTTGAATTATTGTCATGGGAGTCTGAAACAACCCTAAAATTTAGGCAAGTTTTAAATAGCTAACTGATGCCCTGGTAAAATTAAAGTTTACCAGCACCAATATTAAGTACCGAAGTGCTCCATGCAGGTAGGTTTTACTTGATTCAACACACTTTGATAGCACAATCCACTTTCTTTACTTTAAGCTATAAGCAGACCTAGTTAAGAAATAAACGGCATAGGGTTGCTATAAGGTGTTGTTAGGTTGAAGAATGGTAACATAAATGTAATGGATGATTCTTTGATTTGTTTGGTTAGATTGCCTATGCCATCAGAAATATTTTAAGGTGGTGTTGATAATCAGCTTGGCAGTAAAAATAATTTGTGTGTGAAACAGGATCCAGTAGATTGGAAAGAGACAGCCCAACAGCAATCAGACGTGAAGCATAAATGTTGATGATGTTACTACTCTTGATGGCATGACAAAGAGACCCCGACAGTTGAACATTCTATGTCTGAAGAACTACGTGCTCCAGGATGTAACACATATCTACTTCCACCACCCTTGGCCGTTATTTGTAGAAGCAAATATAAATGCTTAGTGTTGACTTCAGCAAAAATTGCTGAAAATACTAGCACACTGACCTTGTGTAAGTAGAATCTGACTTCACCGATATGCACAATGACATCTGTTGCAAGGTCAGAGACCACCAATCTGCACGCATCAACAAACTTGTGAGCATATCATATTACGAAACAGAATACAGAAACACTCTTTGGTAGCCATGGTAACATTACAGAGATTTAGTTTTTATACAAGTAGTTCTCCTACCCGCCTAACGCTCCTACAAGGCTCCTATAAGGCTTTCACCGCGAAATCGCACATACCAATTTTGTTTACGCAACATGTATCGATTGTGGAGAACCTCAGGAAAATGTCAAAACTATCTGAATCAAAAAAACCATCTGAGATTACGTTAACACAGTCGATTACACATGCCCGACCTCGTATCGACCGTCACCCATAAACCATTGACTAGTCGCTCTCTCAAAACACATGACAACAGCGTAGACATGAAGCTTATCCTAAGCTGTAAAGACCTCCACTACATCAACAACACATCAATAATGGAGGAAAAACATGCAGTGGCAGTTAAACTAGACTGCGCGGCTCGCTTTCCAGTTATCCAGTTCAGCAAAGGGAAGAAGCAGAACACTAGGGGTCTGGAGTTGGTGAACAGGACACGTATGCATGCGATCAGCTGGCCACTAATAATCATTAGTGCACTAATAATCATTAGTACTCCCTCCATTCTAAAATAGATGACCCAACTTTGTACTAATTTTGTATTAAAGTTAGTACAAAGTTGAGTCATCTATTTTGGAACGGAGGGAGTAATTAACAAGGTCCAGAAATCCCACAGGCTCTCAACTTGAGCTTGACACCATCCCTTTCCAATGTTTCTTCATCTAGTTAACTGGCTACAAAAGCACCTTGCCAAGAAGATACATATGTCAGGCTCAAGCTCTGCTTTAAACCCATTTCTTTTTTACCACTAGCACTTGGCATTCAGAGAAAAGAATGCTGGATTCTTTAGATTAACCGAAGGGAAAGTGAGGTCTGATCAATGATTAGTGAGACGGGGAGATGACAATTGTTTTCTCCCTTCCTTGACAATAACTTAACCCTGGCCAACTTTAACCAAGTTGCCTGAGACGAACAGCAGGACGTAGTGGCATCTACCTTATATTAATACTGGCGCTCAGCGCATTGCCCCTAGCACTCAGATCTATTCCGCACTAGCAAAGAGGAGAGAAAACAAGTGCTGCATCTTCGGATTTAAAAGACAAAAGGAAGTCAATCATTCTTTTGGGCGAGCAAATGATGCCTTGCAATCTGTATGAGGGTGAAAGGCAGCCACAGCACTGGCGGACACCGGGAAAAAGATACAAGAACATTTCAAATGAATGCTGGATGCAGCTCAAATGAGACCCAAGGATGAATAAATGAACCACAGTACATTACAACAAGAGTATTTTTTAAATCAGAGGACTGCCCGTCACTGTAAACCGAACCGTATAACAGGCTAGCGTGCAGGATGAAGACAATGGGATGGACACGAACAACTAATCCCGAGAGAAACAAGGAATGCCAGCTCGAGGGATCAGTTGGAGAAACTCCGTTCTGCTACTAGTGGTATCATAGTGCTAGATCCAGTTGAGAGAAGCGTAGAGAGCCACACATGTAGGAAGCATAAACAAAAGAAGGCAGGCAGAGGGGACAGGACAAGGCAGAAACTGGTAGAGATAGATAGAAACGGCGCACACAGCCTAGCACTCTGCACTTCCCAAGAACCCATAGTCAACTCACGCCGTGACTCGAAATGAAACAGTTATTATATGGTGCATTAGCAATCGAACAAGGGACTAACCAAGATCCAAGTGCAATGCCAGGCCCAAAACTCGACATAAACTGGTAGAGGAAGAGGCGCGAGGAGACGGAGAGATTGGTTACTGGGCAAGCATGACAGTCGGAGTAAGAAGGTGGTGATGCAAGAAGAGCGGTTCCCGAACGGCCGCCATTCTAGAAGCTCTGGTCTTCCAAAGGGACGCACACGGCACGAATAAGCTTGCAAGAATCTCATTCTCACCGGAAGCACCAGCCAGCAGAAGAAAGAGGATGACGGCGTCTGTGGCAAGAATCTAGCGGGGAAACGCGCCTAGCTACGTGTAGAACAAGAGGCGAAGGAGATGGACGAGAAGAGGTTCTGCTCCGCCGCCATGAACCGGAGAAGCGGCGGTGCGACCAAGGAAAAACGTAAGACACCAAACAGTTTGAGCAGGAAGGAAGCAACGCTAGATAGCGGTAAGGAAAAAAGAAAAGAAGGGAAGAGGGTGACTGACCTGACGTCGGCGCCGCCGGACTGGAAGGCGTCCGGCTTGGAGCCCAGCTTCATGAACTTCATCTTCTACCTCCCTCCCTCCCTCCCTCTCCGTTGGGCAGCCTCTAGCTCCCTCACGCCCTCGCAGAAGACCTCACTGTCTGTCTGACGCTCGCTCAGGCTGGGTGTTTTCTTCTTCTTCCCATGCACTTCCTTGGCACCCCGGGACGGCGCGAGAGAGAAGCAGCGGGAAGCAGAGCACGGACGAAAAAACCCACCAGCAGTACGCAGCGGCAGCAGGGGAAGAGAGAGGCGCGGTTGGGTTGGTGTGGGGGAGGCTTAAACGCAGCAGCAGCAATTAAAGAAGGGGATATGGAGGGAGGGAGGAGGAGGCGGCAATGATGGTGATGCCGTGGCGTGTGAACCATGGAAGGGGTGGTGGTGGTATTATTAACTCCTCCTCGGCCGCTGCTCTGCTCTGCTCTCTGCTCTCTGTGGCTGCCAAAGCCGCCTCCTCCTCCTGCTTGCTCCGTCGCAATGTCAATGACTCAACGTGGGGTGGGCAGGACGTGGTAGTAGCAGTATCTCTCTCTCTCTAGCCTTTTCCTCTGCGTCTGCTCTTCTTTCCCTTCGCTTCAACGCACTAGCAATATGTTAACTCGCCCCCAGCTGCTGCTGCATGAAAACCACACGGCGATGATACTTTTCGGGTTAGGAAAAGGCATAATATTTCCACTGTTTCATGTTAATTTAGTCCCAGGATTATCTAGCCGGGCTAATTATCCGTTTAGTCTTTTGATGTGTGCGGGTGCGGCAGAACTTTACAGGGAAACGGGTGGGGTGGCGCGCTCCTGCCCCTGCCCCTGCCTGTCGTGTGCGAGTGCGAGTGCGAGAGGAGCGCCTGTGTGCCTCTGTCCCTGTGGTGGGGAGTAGAAAAGAAAAGAAAAGAAAAGAAAAGAGAGAAAAGGTGCAACAAACAATCTATCTGCGCGCAGCGTTACCAGCGGCAGCAGCAGCGCGGCACAGGTCGCTTTCCGTGTGCGGCGCGCTCCAGTTTCACAGACGGAACATGCCCAGTAATAACGATGCACAGCAGTGCTCTGTTCCCTGTGAGTTGTATTGTAGGAGTATATACTACTGCCTCCGCCCGAAATCAAAACCGATGTATGTAGACGTTTGAGCGTCAACTAATTTCGGATGAAGAAAGTACTCAGTCAAACGCAACGCAGTCGTTCCATGTTCACCTTTTGAACGGCGGTGAAGCTGGACTTTTCCTTGAGCAAGAAGCACCGGGCCAGGTCAGTTGCGTCACCCGCGAGCAAATAAAAACTTTTGAAAAACGCAGCGCAGGATCATCTGCCCGTATCAGAACAACAATTAGTTAATGAACCAGCAAAAGGTGGCAGCACCATCCATCCGTAGCCCTCGGTTTGTCACGCATTCCCACCGGCGCACCACGCCCGCCCGCCACCTTTCCACGCCCCGCCCGCCGTCGGCCGGCCGGCGCGCACGCCACGTACCAGCGCGCCCCCCGCCGGTACGTGTCCGCGCGTCCTCCGCCCCTGTTCTTTTAGTTAAAAGGGCTCAGAGACGGCGGTCCAATGAGCGAGCGCAGGATGATGCTCTCCGTCGGCCGGCGCCGATGCGGCCATGCGTAGCGTACGGAGCAACCGTTTATGTATTGGGGGGTGCGCATGGGCATGGCACCGGGCGCGCGCGGGCTGATGGTGTCAGGTCGATCGCGCGGGGACTTTTGTTAAACGGGGGGCAGAGAATCTCGGTCAAACGACGGGGGCGGTTTAACTTTGTGGCTAAACAAATCACCACCCTACCGGCTTTGCGAAAGTCACCACGATCAGATGCTCGGTACTTTGTGGACTGATGGAAACAGAGGACCTGCGTGGAAAGGCCTACATCTTTCTTGAGTTCAAGGCTGGGGTGAGGTACATGCTCACTTTAGGGTTAGCAAAATATGGGTTTCCCAGAGACGAGCTAACATGGTTAGTTTTTTTTGGATGGAACCGGTCCATCATGGTTTAATCATAGACTTGACACTGCTGCTTCCATTTTTCTGGATTTATTTTAAGGTTCCTGAGGATATTCGTTCTGTGGGAGGAGACATTTTCGTCGACTACGGAGGCGTCAGTGGCGGCTTCGTCAATCTCAAAATAATGTGTTGGTTCAGTCTCTCAGAGGTGCTCATAGGGATAGAGCATGCGTGCGTACATTCATTCAAGTGAGTCTATATGCATATGTATGAGCTTGTGTGTCTTGAAACATTTTTGTTGTTTCCCTGTTTAGTTTTGCATGATATGCATATACAAATAGAATTTATAGTTGTATCCTACTGAATGGAACACATGTGGTACATGTGTTTTCTTTCATCTTGAGAAAGAAATAAAGGATCCTAGGTATTTTGGGTTTCCCTGCCTCCTGCCAGCGTCGTCGCTAATCTGGCTCGTCTCCTGTGTCATTAGGGTCATGGAGGCACGGTGGATTCTGTCCTTTGTTGGCGGGAGGGCTCATGCTTCATTTTAAGTATTGCTAAGGAAGGCAAGGCAGCGGCGCTTCTTTAACGATGGAATAAGGTTCTACCCGCCTAGGATTTGTCCCCGCAGTGCGTCTCACGTCCCAACGGATCTTGCGGGATTTTGTTGTCTTTGGTAGATTTATGTGGATTTGATCTTCGTCCGTCTGTGTTACGTCTACAAGTCTATGCTTCTCGTCATCGGCGACGAATGTTGTTCTGGGGTGCTAGTCCTTTTGGGCCTTAGCATAACGGCTTCTTGACTGTTCACTAGAACATAGTTTGTCCGACTCCGGTGAGGGAGGAGCGATGACAACGACGCACCTTCGCCTCACTCTAGTGTTTGTAGTTGTCGCTCGAGGTCTACATACATGGATGCAATTTTTTGTAACTTCTCGTGTTTTTTGTACTGTCGTGATGTTTGATGAATAGATCGAAAATTTTACCCCAAAAACATTATAAACTTTGCTCCATTTTGGGGCCGTTTGGTTTGTACTAACTTTGCCAAAGATTGCCACATCTAAGGTTTGGCAAGTTTGACCAATTTAGGCAAGTGTTTGGTTCCAGACACACCTTAGGCAAGCTACACTTGGGTCTCACATGGCATACACACAAAAAGTGTGGTAAAATTCCCTTAGGCTTGCCAACTTCTCTTTGCTGACGTCTCGGTGCCCCTGCTCCCCCCGCCACGCCCATCTGACATCTAAGATTAGGCAAGTTTGACCAATTTAGGCAAGTGTTTGGTTCCAGACAAACCTTAGGCAAGCCACACTTGGTCTCACATGGCATACACAAAAAAAGTGTGGCAAAATTCCCTTAGGCTTGCCAACTTCTCTTTGCTGACGTCTCGGTGCCCCTGCTCCCCCCGCCACGCCCATCTGCACCCAAGAAGACGAGGATTGCTTCAGCTCTGGTACGACAGAGTGCCCGGCAGGCTAGCAACCACACAGAGGTGCCGGTGGCACACCGCGCAACGTTGCGCATCATCCGGGACCTCGGGCTGCTCGGGCCGAACGACAAGATGACCCCAAAGGCGGCCAAGGCCCTGATCAAGAAGTTTGATGAGTCACTCACTGAAGATGACATCATCGGCTTGGCGAAGCTCACGCGCCAGGACCCTGCTGCTCTTCGCATTGCCGCCGGCCTCGCTAGCCCTGATGGAGCTCCCCTTGGGGATGAAGCTCAGATTATGTTGCTGCAACTTAGGTGTAGTCTTCAGAGGCGATCAGACCTCGACTGGCTTAAGTTAGGACCCATGATTAGTGCTTGGATAGAGGGAAAGTTCCCATGTCGACTGGGGTTGGGGCCTATTGGTGTCGGTCGACATGCCACGGTTGTAGTTGATGTGTACTTCTACCTTCTTAGTAATTTTATTCTCTGGAGAATCCTCAAGTGTCCCCATGAGTAACATCAACTGTGCGATCATGTCCTGGAATATCCAGGGACTGAACTTCGTGGCAAAGCGGGAAACAGTTAGAGAAGTAGGGGTTGCGCAGCGACTTGCTGTCCTCTATATCCAGGAAACTAAGATAGATACATGGACTTAAGCCATGGTTAGCGACATCGGAGGTAGTTGGATGAAAGACTGCGTAGTTCTTCTGGCGATAGGATCTAGGGGAGGCGTCGTGATCTTCTGGAACAGGGACCTTGTGTCTGTCTGCTCCCAGGCCGTCGGTCAATTCTCGATCACGGCCACTGTAACTCTAGCTAGCACGGCTACTAGTTTTGTGCTCACCACGGTCTACGGCCCCTCCGATGGCACGAACAAGGAGGCTTTCTTGGCCGAATTAGCTAGCACGCCCCCCCTTTAGGCACTCCATGGCTCATTAATGGGGATTTCAACGTCATCTACGAAGCGAGGGACAAAAATAACCTCAATATTAATAGAAGAATGATGAGTAGATTTAGAACGGCATTAGACTCGGCGGCACTAAAAGAAATCAAGTGCAAGAATAGGAGGTTTACTTGGAGCAATGAGAGGGAATCGCCCACGTTAGTTAGCATCGACAAGTTCTTCGTCAGCCTAGAATGGGAGGCCCTTTTCCCCTCCTTCATGCTCGTCGCTGCGTCCACGTCATGCTCGGATCACTGCCGTCTGATCCTGGCCAGTGCTACCGCTCCTCCAAGGCAGGCAAGATTTTGTTCCGAAAGTTTCTGGATCAAGTTTCCACACTTCAGGGAAACAGTGCAGCGGGCATGGCAACGCCCTGCCACCCAAACATGCGCCTTCAGCAAAATCAAAAGGAGACTTGAAAGGGTGGCCAAAGATCTCAAGATTTGGAGCTGCAGCATGTTCAGCGACACCAGATTGCAGTTTCACATTGCATCAGAGATAATCCTGAGGTTTGATATGGCGATGGAAAAGTGTCAGTTAACCCCGGTTGAATTCAACCTCGGAAAGCTCCGGAAGCAAAGAATAATCGGCCTTGCTGCAGTTGAAAGAGGTCGGCGGCGCCAGGCCTCTCGGATAACCTGGCTAAAGGCTGGTGACGCTAATACTGCCTTCTTCAACGCCAAAATTTGCTCCAGGAAGAGGAAAAATTTCATACACTCCCTGCGGACCGATGACCATGTGGCGATCGAGCATGATGAGAAGGCCAACATCATCTGTGAGCACTTCAACAAGATCATGGGAGCTGCCGAGCCCAAAGGATGCACCATTAACTGGGTTGGGATTCAACTGCCAACTATTCAAGCCGATGGTCTAGACGCCCCTTTCACAGAAGCCGAGATTTGGAACGCAATTCTGGCCTCGCCGGCGGAGAAGGCGCCGGGGCCAGACGACTTCAACGGGCAGTTTTTCAGGACCTGCTGGGATATCATAAAAGATGAGGTGATGGCTGTTTTCAACCAATTCCATAGCTTTTCAGGAGCCAACTTTGCGAAGATTAATTCTACTTTTGTGGCCTTGCTGCCCAAGAAAGATGGAGTTGAGTCAGTGGGGGATTTTAGGCCCATTAATCTAATCAATTCCATAGCAAAGCTCATTACCAAGGTGCTGTCACTAAGATTGGCCGAGAAGATCTCCTCCATCATTTTGCCAGCCCAGAGTGCGTTCCTCAAATCAAGATGCTTACAGGACAACTACCTGTATGTCAGAAACTCAGTTCGATCACTACACCACACAAAGAAGCCAGCTTTACTGATTAAACTGGACATTGCTCGAGCGTTTGACTCGGTATCCTGGGAACTCATTCTTGAGCTGCTCCAGCAACTGGGTTTTAGCAGTCGTTGGAGGGACTGGATCGCCCTGCTGCTCCGGTCGTCATCATCCTCCTTCCTGCTGAATGATGACCAAGGAGCATCTCTGATCCACCGACGGGGGCTGCGGCAAGGAGACCCCCTGTCCCCGCTGCTGTTCATCCTAGCCATTGACGTCCTCCATCGCCTCATAACAAAAGCTGCCGAGGATGGCATTCTTGCACCACTGCTAGGAAGAGAGCTGAAACTGCGCACCAGCATGTATCCTGACGACGTCGTGATCTACACAAACCCCGACCAGGAAGAGATTGACAAGCTGTTGGACATCATATCTCGCTTCGGTGATGCATCAGGCCTGCACCTCAACATCAACAAATGCACTGTCACACCCATAAGATGTGATCACATCAATCTCCAGGACGTTCTGCAAAATTTTGGCGGGCGGATAGCCGAATTCCCGATCAAGTACCTGGGCTTGCCAATAAGCCTCGGGAGAGCAAGGCTTGTTCATTTTCAGTTCATTCTGGATCGTACCCGAGCTCGCCTTACGAGTTGGAAGGGCCGGCTGATGTCCATCGCAGGGAGAAGAGTGCTTGTCCGAAGCGTCCTGTCTGCAATCCCAACTTTTGCACTCTCTGTTCTACGGCCGCCCAAACATCTGTTCATAGAAATTGAAAAAGTTCGCCAGAAGTTTCTATGGGCACAGGAGGAGGAGCTCAGCGGAGGAAAATGCAAGGTTGCCTGGAAGAGCATATGTGCACCGACTGAGAATGGAGGACTTGGTATACACGACCTGCAGAAGTTCTCAAGTGCCTTGCGCCTGAGATGGTTGTGGCTTACTTGGCAAAACGAAGACAGACCATGGAAGGGGTCTGAACTCCCATGTGACAAAACAGACAGAGCCCTATTTGATAGTGCAACCACAGTCACCCTTGGCGATGGCAAGCTAGCTTCCTTCTGGCAGTCACCATGGATCACCTCTGCAAACCTTGCCACTCTGTTCCTGGACCTGTTCAAGCGCTCGAGGGGAAAGAACAGGTGCGTGGCCGAGGCGCTCACAAACGACACTTGGGTTCGAGATACCAGGTAGCACCCAAATGAAGATCTTGTCCACAATTTCCTCATCCTCTGGAGGGCTTTGCGGGCAGCAAGTGTGTCGTGGACTCAACACGGCAGATGCCTTAGCGAAAGGACTTAGGTGTGGAGCCATCGCAACTAGGTTATCTTGAAGGGGTTAATCGAAACAAAGGACACAGAGAGTTTATACTGCTTCGGCCCCTCGCAACGAGGTAAAGACTTACTCCAGTTTGGGGTTGTATTGTTTGGGTTTCGATTACCAGGGAGCGAATACGCTTGACCTAGTTCTCGATCTCTTGTCTCTTGCCCTAACCCGCCGCCGGGTCACCCCTTTATATACATAGGTTGATGCCCGGCGGCTTACAAAGTCCCAGCCGGCTCATACACAACGTGTCCGGCTCGGTGACTAACTGAGCTTGCCTTACATTACAAGTTACACATATGGCGGTTCATCCTCTTGGGCCTCAAGTCGCCTCTGGGTCTTGGGCCGTCAATAGGCTTGCTTCATGACCCACCATCTTCATTTATAAGTCGCCAGTGGTATGACCCGGCCCCTTCTGGGCGGGTCATACCCAGTAGTTATGTCCCCAACATTAGGCCCCAAGTTGATTTGAACTGGTTCACATCAATCTTCAATGCTTGACTTAGCAGAATCTTGCATCGTCAATTTTCATGAACTTGCTATAACCCGCCATGACGTCAGCTTACAGAATCTTGTTAATCCGCCATGACATCATCTTGCATTAACTTCGCACGAAGCCCAGAACATCTCAACAGATCTTCATCTTTAATTGACTTTCCGAAATTCGAGGCGCCTGTGCAGCCACATAATCATTTTTCGGCCTCCTCGATTCACATGCATGCTTGTTATCCATCTCCTTATAAATAGGGACAGGGGTCCTTTTCATTTCCCCCCATGCCTCCTTGTCTTCATCCTCTTCTTCGCAACGCCACGCACGCGCTCGAGCTCTGCCGCCGTCGACCTCGTCAACTTCCTCAACTCCGGCCGCTGCATCGACCTGAACGAACCAGAGCATCGCGGCGTACCTCCGCTATCCAGCAGCATCCGTAAGCACTTCTTCTTCCTCGTAGCAGATCTTCATTAGGGTTAGTCCTAGTTCATCGGAGTTCCCCTCTGTTCTTCTTTACTCTTCTCCAGATTGCACGGTTGAATCTGAAAATGTTATCGAAAACGTGCGGTAGCAGCGTAGCATCCCTTTGTCCAACTGCAATAGGTACTTTTTCTGTATTAGATCCATCTGAACGCATGCATTCTTCTACTGCCTTCACTTTAGGTATAAAATTTATTTTATTTTCCAAACTATTGTAGATCCAAAATCGTAGTGTCGATCTGTGGAATATGTTTTTCCGCTACTTAGCAAATCCTCACTTGTAGATCTGAAACATAGCAACTGTTTGGGCGGCTTAACCAATAAAACATAACCCGCCAGGTACCATTAGTCCCCTTTTAAGCTGCCAATATGAATATCCACGTACTCCAGTGTTCATCTTCCGGCTTAACGCATTGGCCGTTTATTGCACTTTTCTTTTGAATCAATGGTCCGGCTTAGCAGCTTAATCTTAAACGGGCAATATTTCTTTCATTTAGGCCTTCACCCTCAAAATGCCTAAGACTGTCACTGCATGCAACTGGGTCGTTTCCCGGGTCACCGAGGAAGAATTAACTGAATATGTTCAAACAGGCGCCCTGGCCAAAAAAGATGTCATCCATTGGAGGGTCCCAGGCACAGAAACCCCTCCTGAGCCCAAGGACGGTCAAGTAATTGTCTTCACTGATCATATGCTCCAAGGTTTCAGCCCTCCCGGCTCAAAATCTTCTGCGATGTGCTGCATTTTCTCAAGCTCCATCCGATATCGGACCAAATTCCGTTTCAAACATCTGCAACTTTCAAGTGCTCTGCGAGGTGTACCTTCAACAGGAGCCCACCGTAGAACTATTCATGGAATTTTATTATTTAAACCGGCAGACCGAGTTCACAGACGGGCCCAGCCTAGAGTTAGGTCGCATTTCAATTCAGAGACGGAAAGAAGCCACTCACTAGTATAGCAAGGTGTTATACAAATGGGTTTTAACCCCTTTCCGCGACGGCATTTGGAACCGTCGCCTAGTGAGTGTGGGCGATAGGGGGGTCCTTCCCACACGACCCAGAAACCGTCGGGATATGCCCTCCTGGCACACACGCTCGGCAAAATGAGGTCGTGTGCGACCGGCGAGCGCTCAAATACGGAAATACGTATAGTAGAGCTAAAAATATACAATTATACAGGCGAAATCATTTCCGGTCGCAAGTACATCCCACACAGTCAGTCACCGTTAAACGTTTCCGTTCGTATATACATCCCACACAGTCGCTCCGAGGAAAACATTTCTGTTCGCAAGTACATCACACACAATTTTCCCCGTTAAATCGTTTGTGATAGCGTTTCCATTCCACACGGTATTAACAATTTTATCGTTTGCGTTATTGAATGCATCACACATGGTGCGTAGAAGAAACTGTGTGTCAAGGGCTGTCCATCACACACAATTTTTATGTGGTAAACGTTTGCGCGAGGTGGCCTAACGCAAACAGTTTTGAAGAGGATGTCGTGTGTGATTGTTCATTAGTCTAACACGGTTTATTCCTAGAAACTGTGTGCGTTATTGAATGCATCGCACATGGTGTTTTCTCAATAACCGTTGCAATAGAAAAACCCAATTAGTAGGCTAATTATCCGATTATTAATAATCCATTTATTAATCTAATTGACATTTCATATTAAGCACACAATATATTTCATTTTCATAATTGAAATACATCAGAGTACAACATCATATAGCTTCAGCAGTCAACTACCCCATTACACAACTACACCAGCACCAAGTTTCACATGCAACATCTATAACTTTTCGAAATTAGCATCATAGACGGTACATAGAGAGATGTATCTCATCTGGAAAACTGCTGAAGCAGAAGGAGAATATTGAGCCTTCATTGATGTTGAAGGTCTTTGTAACTTTAGGCCAGTGCCTGTGGATGATTGACCGTCCATCCTTCTATTGGGGAACGTAGTAATTTCAAAAAAAATCCTACGCACACGCAAGATCATGGTGATGCATAGCAACGAGAGGGGAGAGTGTCGTCTACCCTCGTAGACCGTAAGCGGAAGCGTTATGACAACACGATTGATGTAGTCATATGTCTTCATGATCCGACCGATCCAAGTACCGAACACACGGCACCTCCGATTTCAGCACACGTTCAGCTCGGTGACGTCCCACGAACTCACGATCCAATAGAGCTTCGAGGGAGAGTTCCGTCAGCACGACGGCGTGATGACAGTGTTGATGATGCTACCAACGCAGGGCTTCGCCTAAGCACCGCTACGATATGACCGAGGTGGATTATGGTGGAGGGGGGCACCGCACACGGCTAAAAGATCAACTGATCAACTTGTGTGTCTATGGGGTGCCCCTTGGCCACATATATAAAGGAGTGGAGGAGGGGGAAGGGCCGGCCCTCCTATGGCGCACCCTGGAGGAGTCCTACTCCCATCGGGAGTAGGATTCCCCCCTTCCCTAGTTGGACTAGGAGAGAAGGAAGGGGGAGAGAGGGAGGAAGGAAAGGGGGGCGTCGCCCCCCTCCTAGTCCAATTCGGACTGGAGGGAGAGGGGGGGCGCGGCCTGCCCTGGTCTCCTCTCTCTCTCCACTATGGCCCAATAAGGCCCATACACTTACCGGGGGGTTCCGGTAACCTCCCGGTACTCTGGTAAAATCCCGATTTCACTCGGAACTATTCCGATGTCCAAATATAGGCTTCCAATATATCGATCTTTATGTCTCGACCATTTAGAGACTCCTCGTCATGTCCGTGATCATATCCGGGACTCCGAACTACCTTCGGTTCATCAAAACACATAAACTCATATTACCGATCGTCACCGAATGTTAAGCGTGCGGACCCTACGGGTTCGAGAACTATGTAGACATGACCGAGACACGTTTCCGGTCAATAACCAATAGCAGAACCTGGATGCTCATATTGGATCCTACATATTCTACGAAGATCTTTATCGGTCAAACCGCATAACATCATATGTTGTTCCCTTTGTCATCGGTATGTTACTTGCCCGAGATTCGATCGTTGGTATCTCAATACCTAGTTCAATCTCGTTACCGGCAAGTCTCTTTACTCGTTCCGTAATACATAATCCCGCAACTAACTCATTAGTTGCATTGCTTGCAAGGCTTATAGTGATGTGCATTACCGAGAGGGCCCAGAGATACCTCTCCGACAATCGGAGTGACAAATCCTAATCTTGATCTATGCCAACTCAACAAGTACCATCGGAGACACCTGTAGAGCACCTTTATAATCATCCAGTTACGTTGTGACATTTGGTAGCACACAAAGTGTTCCTCCGGTATCCGGGAGTTGCATAATCTCATAGTCATAGGAACATGTATAAGTCATGAAGAAAGCAATATCAATATACTAAACGATCAAATGCTAAGCTAACGGAATGGGTGTAACGCCAACGATGCGGCTATATCTCCCACGTGTCGAGGCACGACTTAGAGGCATAACCGCATAGTGGTTTTGTCGCAAGAAGGGCATCTTCACACAATCCCATGTAATGAACAAGAATGGGATAAAGAGTTGGCTTACAATCGCCACTTCACACAATACATAAATATCATCATACATCATCCAAAATACAATCATATAGACCGACTACGGTCAAAATCCAGATGAAAATAAGACAACCCCAAATGCTAGATCCCCGATCGTTCCAACTGGGCTCCACTACTGATCATCAGGAAAAGACACATAGTAACGACCACGTTCCTCGTCGAACTCCCACTTGAGATCGACGCCATCATCTGCACCGGCATCGTCGGCACCTGCAACTGTTTTGGAAATATCTGTGAGTCACGGGGACTCAGCAATCTCACGCCCGCGAGATCAAGACTATTTAAGCTTATAGGACAAGGAGGTGCAAAGAGGTGGAGCTGCAGCGGCAAAAGCATATATGGTGGCTAACTTGCACAAATGAGGGCGAGAAGAGAAGCAATGGAACGGACGTCATCTAGCAATGACCAAGAAGAGGTCCTGAATACCTACTTACGTCATACATAACACAGACCGTGTTCACTTCCCGGACTCCGCCGAGAAGAGACCATCACGGCTACTCACGCAGTTGATGTATTTTAATTGGGTCAAGTGACAAGTTATCTACAACCGGACATTAACAAATTCCCATCTGCCTCATAACCGCGGGCACGGCTTTCGAAAGATAATACCCTGCAGGGGTGTCCCAACTTAGCCCATCATAAGCTCTCACGGTCAACGAAGGATAAACCTTCTCCCGGAAAGACCCGATCAGTCTCGGAATCCCGGTTTACAAGACATCTCGACAATGGTAAAACAAGACCAGCAAAGCCACCCGAATGTGCCGACAAATCCCGATAGGAGCTGCACATATCTCGTTCTCAGGGCACACCGGATGAGACATCCTACGAGTAAAACCAGACCTCGAGTTTCCAGGAGGGGGCCCCGCAGTCTGCTCAGTTCGGACCAACACTCGAAGGAGCACTGGCCCGGGGGGGTTAAAATAAGATGACCCTCGGGCTCGCGAAAACCCGGGGGAAAAGGCTTAGGTAGCAAATGGTAAAACCAAGGTTGGGCCTTGCTGGAGGAGTTTTATTCAAGGCGAACTGTCAAGGGGGTCCCATAAATCACCCGACCGTGTAAGGAACGCAAACTCAAGAAACATAATCCCGGTATAACAGTAACTAGGGCGGCAAGAGTGGAACAAAACACCAGGCATAAGGCCGAGCCTTCCACCCTTTACCAAAATATATAGATGCATTAATTAAATAAGAGATATTGTGATATCCCAACATATCCATGTTCCGACATGGAACAAACTTCAACTTCACCTGCAACTAGCAACACTATAAGAGGGGCTGAGCAAAAGCGGTAACTTAGCCAAAAAACGGTTTGCTAGGAAAGGATGGTTAGGGGCTGACATGGCTAAAATGGGAGACATGATATAGCAAGTGATAGGTAGCGGAGCATGGCAATAGAGCGAACAACTAGCATAGCAAAGATAGAAGTGATTTCGAGGGGTGGTCATCTTGCCTGCAAGATTCTCAGAGTTGTCGAAAGCTTGATCCTCGTAAGCGTACTCGACAGGTTCCTCGTTCATGAACTCGTCTCCCGGCTCTACCCAAGACAAGAACACAACAAACGGAACCACAATCAACAACGAGAAATGCGCAAGCAACATGATGCAAAACATGTATGATATGCAAGATATGATATGCGATGCATATGCGTGCTCCGGAAGGAAAATGATGAACATGGCAGTAACTTGGCAAATCAAGCATGCCACTGGAAAGATGAGATGATTTCAGTCGAAATCGATATAAAGATCACCGGAATCGGATGCACGGTTTGCAAATGGCAAGCAAAACAAGAATGACACCAATCTGCGATAAACAGCAAGATAGCACTTAAAATACAACAAGTAACAATGCTACAGCACCCCAACATAGCAACAAAGCATATGGCAGTAATCTACAGGAGATTCTTGACAAAAGATGAACACTGAGCTACGGCTAGTTCACAACATATCAAGCTCAAACAAGCATGGAAAAAGTGCAAAAGATTACAGGTTCACAGACTTAGTGAAAAACTGGACATGGCAGAAATCAGCAACAGGTAGCAATGTTCAGACCACGAAATCAACATGCTACAGGAACTTAACATAGCAAAACAAGGCATGGTAGTGTTCTACTAAATGCATATGACAAAAGTCCCTTACTGACCATAAGCCAAAAAGGACCAGAAGATATGATGGTAAGCATGTAAACATAGCAAGTTTCGTTATCAGGTTTCAGACTTAGCAGAAAACAGAGCATGGCAGAAATATTAATATGTAGGCCTCTTTGTGAGCTTTATGCACTCACTACATAGCAAAGCATGACAAACCAAGCACACCTACAGAAATATGGCATGTTTATGAAGCTATCCATGGCAAGAACAATTGCATAGCATGTATGGATCAACTACAATAAGCTAGGCAATAATGCATGTCATGTTAAGAATCTGCCAGAAATATTTTATAGCAAAAGTAGAGCAAGATTGAGTCATGCTATGGCACTCTATAATTGCAAGCAATTGCAGGAATGGATCAATTACAACTATAGCTACAAAAGATCCTTACTGAACATCTCCAAAATATGCATGGATCTCTCTGTAGCATCAAGTTTGCATGACAACAAAATTACAGCAGACAAGGACTTAGAGAAATCAATGTCCCTGAAATCAGAAATATTACGGGGCCTACTTTGCATGCTTGTGCTAGTCACCACAGAGATCACAAAAATACATGGACTACAACACTGTAAAGATGGCATGGCATACTTGAAAACACATGTAGAGCTCATGCTCAAAAGATGCACAAAATAAATGATACAAAAATGACAAATCTCCAAGTTCTGATAAGAACCAGAGAATAACAGCAACTAGCCCTCTTCCAACGAAGATTTGGGCATCAAGATGACCTCTAATGAACTTGGTGAAATTTAACAAAATGAAGAGCATCACGAGACGAACAATTTGACATATTACACGCGCGAATCAGAGCTACATGCAAGAAGTTACGGCATCGGGAACAAATGCATATGCTGATAAGATTTAGGGGCTTGGAAGAAATTAGGGCACGGGGAAAAAGTCAACTCACGCAACCGTACCAGATCCCGATCGGATCGGGGCCGGAGCTCGCCGCTCGGGCTGCCGGCGCTTGCCGGAGGGAAGGAGGAGGCGAGGCCCGAAGGGAGGAGAAGGCCGGCGGCGTGCACGGGCGGCGGAGGAGGGGCGCCGGCGGCGGAGATGGCGGCGGGGCGGCGCCTCGGGCGACGAGGGACGCGGTCGCCGGCGCGGGACCACGGCGGCGGCGCGGCGAGGGACAGGCGGCGGGGCAACGGGCGCGGAGGCGGCGGCCGGCTCGGGCCCGGGAGGGCCGGCGATGGGCCTGCGGGCCGGCGGCGCGGGGACGCGGTCGGGGCCACGTGGCGCTAGCGGATTGGACGGGGCACGGCGGCGGGCGCTGTCCGGCGGGGTACGGACGCGTCCGGCGGCGCGGAGGGATTTTTTAGGGTTTGGACTGCGGTTGTAATTCGGGATGCCCACCTATTTATAGGTAGAGGGAGCTAGGAGGCTTCAAATGAGGTGCGGTTTTCGCCCACACGATCGTGATCGAACGACCTAGAGCATGGAAGAGAGTTTGGTGGGTTTTGGGCTGGTTTTAGAGGAGGTTTTTGCTGGACACTCAAATGGACTTTGCGGATGCCCGGTTAACCGTTGGAGTACCAAACGACCTCCGAATGGAACGAAACTTGACCGGTAGTCTCCGGGTGGTATATTAAGACCACTTGACAAGCCTCGGTCCATTCCGAGAAAGTTTGACACACGCACACGAAAGAAAACAAGAGGGGTGCACCGGAGGAGATAGGAGCGCCGGATTGGAAAACGGACAACGGGGAAAATGCTCGGATGCATGAGACGAACACGTATGCGAATGCAATGCACATGATGACATGATATGAAAATGCATGACAAGACAAAATACAAAACGAAAAACAAAACCCGACAACGGAGGGAAAAACATAACACATAGCCGGAAATGGCAAGAGTCGGAGTTACAAAAATGGCAAGTTACATGCGGGGTGTTACAATGGGTCAAGTCAATCACATCATTCTCTATTGATGTGATCCCGTTAACCAAATGACAACTCATGTCTATGGCTAGGAAACTTAACCATCTTTGATTCAATGAGCTAGTCAAGTAGAGGCATACTAGTGACATTTTGTTTGTCTATGTATTCACACATGTACTAAGTTTCCGGTTAATACAATTCTAGCATGAATAATAAACATTTTTCATGATATAAGGAAATATAAATAACAACTTTATTATTGCCTCTAGGGCATATTTCCTTCAGTCTCCCACTTGCACTAGAGTCAATAATCTAGATTACACAGTAATGATTCTAACACCCATGGAGTCTTGGTGCTGATCATGTTTTTCTCGTGAGAGAGGCTTAATCAATGGGTCTGCAACATTCAGATCCGTATGCATCTTGCAAATCTCTATGTCTCCCTCGTTGACTTGGTCGCGGATGGAATTGAAGCGTCTCTTGATGTGCTTGGTTCTCTTGTGAAATCTGGATTCCTTTGCCAAGGCAATTGCACCAGTATTGTCACAAAAGATTTTCATTGGACCCGATGCACTAGGTATGACACCTAGATCGGATATGAACTCCTTCATCCAGACTCCTTCATTTGCTGCTTCCGAAGCAGCTATGTACTCCGCTTCACACGTAGATCCCGCCACGACGCTTTGCTTAGAACTGCACCAACTGACAGCTCCACCGTTCAATATAAATATGTATCCGGTTTGCGACTTAGAGTCATCCGAATCAGTGTCAAAGCTTGCATCGACGTAACCATTTACGACAAGCTCTTTGTCACCTCCATAAATGAGAAACATATCCTTAGTCCTTTTCAGGTATTTCAGGATGTTCTTGACCGCTGTCCAGTGATCCACTCCTGGATTACTTTGGTACCTCCCTGCTAAGCTAATAGCAAGGCACACATCACGTCTGGTACACAGCATTGCATACATGATAGAGCCTATGGCTGAAGCATAGGGAACACCTTTCATTTTCTCTCTATCTTCTGCACTGGTCGGGTATTGAGTCTGACTCAACTTCACACCTTGTAACACAGGCAAGAACCCTTTCTTTGCTTGATCCATTTTGAACTTTTTCAAAACTTTATCAAGGTATGTGCTTTGTGAAAGTTCAATTAAGCGTCTTGATCTATCTCTATAGATCTTGATGCCCAATATATAAGCAGCTTCACCGAGGTCTTTCATTGGAAAACTCTTATTCAAGTATCCTTTTATGCTATCCAGAAATTCTATATCATTTCCAATCAACAATGTGTCATCCACATATAATATTAGAAATGCTACAGAGCTCCCACTCACTTTCTTGTAAATACAGGCTTCTCCAAAAGTCTGTATAAAACCATATGCTTTGATCACACTATCAAAACGTTTATTCCAACTCTGAGATGCTTGCACCAGTCCATAGATGGATCGCTGGAGCTTACACACTTTGTTAGCATCCTTTGGATCGATAAAACCTTCAGGTTGCATCATATACAACTCTTCTTCCAGAAATCCATTCAGGAATGCAGTCTTTACATCCATTTGCCAAATTTCATAATCATAAAATGCGGCAATTGCTAACATGATTCGGACGAACTTAAGCATCGCTACGGGCGAGAAAGTCTCATCGTAGTCAACTCCTTGAACTTGTCAAAAACCTTTCGCAACAAGTCGAGCTTTGTAGACAGTAACATTACCATCAGCGTCAGTCTTCTTCTTGAAGATCCATTTATTCTCGATGGCTTGCCGATCAATGTGCAAGTCAACCAAAGTCCACACTTTGTTCTCATACATGGATCCCATCTCAGATTTCATGGCCTCAAGCCATTTTGCAGAATCTGGGCTCATCATCGCTTCCTCATAGTTCGTAGGTTTGTCATGGTCAAGTAACATGACCTCCAGAACTGGATTACGGTACCACTCTGGTGCGGATCTTGCTCTGGTTGACCTACGAGGTTCGGTAGTAACTTGATCTGAAGTTACATGATCATCATCATTAGCTTCCTCACTAATTGGTGTAGTAATCACAGGAACAGATTCCCGTGATGAACTACTTTCCAATAAGGGAGTAGGTACAGTTACCTCATCAAGTTCTACTTTCCTCCCACTCACTTCTTTCGAGAGAAACTCCTTCTCTAGAAAGGATCCATTCTTAGCAACAAATATCTTGCCTTCGGATCTGTGATAGAAGGTCTACCCAACAGTCTCCTTTGGGTATCCTATGAAGACACATTTCTCCGATTTGGGTTCGAGCTTATCAGGTTGAAGCCTTTTCACATAAGCATCGCAGCCCCAAACTTTAAGAAACGACAACTGTGGTTTCTTGCCAAACAATAGTTCATAAGGCGTCATCTCAACGGATTTAGATGGTGCCCTATTTAACGTGAATGCAGCCGTCTCTAAAGCATAACCCCAAAATGATAGCGGTAAATCAGTAAGAGACATCATAGATCGCACCATATCTAGTAAAGTACGATTACGACGTTCAGGCACACCATTACGCTGTGGTGTTTCGAGTGGCGTGAGTTGTGAAACTATTCTGCATTGTTTCAAATGAAGACCAAACTCGTAACTCAAATATTCTCCTCCACGATCAGATCGTAGAAACTTTATTTTCTTGTTACGATGATTTTCCACTTCACTCTGAAATTGAACTTTTCAAATGTTTCAGACTTATGTTTCATCAAGTAGATATTCCCATATCTGCTTAAATCATCTGTGAAGGTGAGAAAATAACGATACCCGCCGCGAGCCTCAATGTTCATTGGACCACATACATCAGTATGTAAGATTTCCAATAAATCTGTTGCTCGCTCCATTGTTCCGGAGAACGGCGTTTTAGTCATCTTGCCCATGAGGCATGGTTCGCAAGTACCAAGTGATTTATAATCAAGTGATTCCAAAAGTCCATCAGAATGGCGTTTCTTCATGCACTTTACACCTATGACCTAAACGGCAGTGCCACAAATAAGTTGCACTATCATTATCAACTCTGCATCTTTTGGCTTCAATATTGTGAATATGTGTATCACTACTATCGAGATTCAAAAAGAATAGACCACTCTTCAAGGGTGCATGACCATAAAAGATATTACTCATATAATAGAACAACCATTATTCTCCGATTTAAATGAATAACCGTCTCGCATCAAACAAGATCCAGATATAATGTTCATGCTCAACGCTGGCACCAAATAACAATTATTCAGGTCTAAAACTAATCCCGAAGGTAGATGTAGAGGTAGCGTGCCGACCGCGATCACATCTACTTTGGAACCATTTCCCACGCGCATCGTCACCTCGTCCTTAGCCAATCTTCGCTTAATCCGTAGTCCCTGTTTCGAGTTGCAAATATTAGCAACAGAACCAGTATCAAATACCCAGGCACTACTGCGAGCATTAGTAAGGTACACATCAATAACATGTATATCACATATACCTTTGTTCACCTTGCCATCCTTCTTATCCGCCAAATACTTGGGGCAGTTTCGCTTCCAGTGACTAGTCCCTTTGTAGTAGAAGCACTCAGTCTCAGGCTTAGGTCCAGACTTGGGCTTCTTCACTTGAGCAGCAACTTGCTTGCCGTTCTTCTTGAAGTTCCCTTCTTCCCTTTACCCTTTTTCTTGAAACTGGTGGTCTTGTTGACCATCAACACTTGATGCTCCTTCTTGATTTCTACCTCCGCAGCCTTTAGCATCGCGAAGAGCTCGGGAATTGTCTTATCCATCCCTTGCATATTATAGTTCATCATGAAGCTCTTGTAGCTTGGTGGCAGTGATTGAAGAATTCTGTCAATGACACTATCATCCGGAAGATTAACTCCCAGTTGAATCAGGTGATTGTTATACCCAGACATTTTGAGTATATGCTCACTGACAGAACTATTCTCCTCCATCTTGCAGCTGTAGAACTTATTGGAGACTTCATGTCTCTCAATCCGGGCATTTGCTTGAAATATTAACTTCAACTCCTGGAACATCTCATATGCTCCATGACGTTCAAAACGTAGTTGAAGTCCCGGTTCTAAGCCGTAAAGCATGGCACACTGAACTATCGAGTAGTCATCAGCTTTGCTCTGCCAAACGTTCATAACATCTGGTGTTGCTCCTGGAGCGGGTTTGGCACCTAGCGGTGCTTCCAGGACGTAATTCTTCTGTGCAGCAATGAGGATAATCCTCAAGTTATGGACCCAGTCCGTGTAATCGCTACCATCATCTTTCAACTTTGCTTTCTCAAGGAACGCATTAAAATTCAACGGAACAACAGCACGGGCCATCTATCTACAACAACATAGACATGCAAAATACTATCAGGTACTAGTTCATGATAAATTAAAGTTCAATTAATCAAATTACTTAAGAATGCCCACTTACTCAGACATCCCTCTAATCATCTAAGTGATCACGTGATCCATATCAACTAAACCATGTCCGATCATCACGTGAGATGGAGTAGTTTCCAATGGTGAACATCACTATGTTGATCATATCTACTATATGATTCACGCTCGACCTTTCGGTCTCAGTGTTCCGAGGCCATATCTGCATATGCTAGGCTCGTCAAGTTTAACCCGAGTATTCTGTGTGCGCAAAACTGGCTTGCACCCGTTGTATGTGAACGTAGAGCTTATCACACCCGATGATCACATGGTGTCTCGGCACGACAAACTTTCGCAACGGTGCATACTCAGGGAGAACACTTATACCTTGAAATTTAGTGAGAGATCATCTTATAATGCTACCGTCGAACTAAGCAAAATAAGATGCATAAAAGATAAACATCACATGCAATCAATATAAGTGATATGATATGGCCATCATCATCTTGTGCCTTTGATCTCCTTCTCCAAAGCACCGTCATGATCACCATCGTCACTGGCGCGACACCTTGATCTCCATCATAGCATCGTTGTCGTCTCGCCAACTATTGCTTCTACGACTATCGCTACCACTTAGTGATAAAGTAAAGTAATTACATGGCGATTGCATTTCATACAATAAAACGACAACCATATGGCTCCTGCCAGTTGCCGATAACTCTGTTACAAAACATGATCATCTCATACAAGAAAATTTAGCATCATGTCTTGACCATATCACATCACAACATGCCCTGCAAAAACAAGTTAGACGTCCTCTACTTTGTTGTTGCAAGTTTTACGTGGCTGCTACGGGCTGAGCAAGAACCGTTCTTACCTACGCATCAAAACCACAACGATATTTCGTCAAGTATGTGCTGTTTTAACCTTCACAAGGACCGGGCGTAGCCACACTCGATTCAACTAAAGTTGGAGAAACTGACACCCGCCAGCCACCTGTGTGCGAAGCACGTCGGTAGAACTAGTCTCGCGTAAGCGTACACGTAATGTCGGTCCGGGCCGCTTCATCCAACAATACCGCCGAATCAAAGTATGACATGTTGGTAAGCAGTATCACTTGTATCACCCACAACTCACTTGTGTTCTACTCGTGCATATAACATCTACGCATAAACCTGGCTCGGATGCCACTGCTGGGAAACATAGTAATTTCAAAAAATTTCCTACGCACACGCAAGATCATGGTGATGCATAGCAACGAGAGGGGAGAGTGTCGTCCACATACCCTCGTAGATCGCAAGGGGAAGCGTTATGACAACGCGGTTGATGTAGTCGTACATCTTCACGATCCGACCGATCCAAGTACCGAACACACGACACCTCCGAGTTCAGCATACGTTCAGCTCGGTGACATCCCACGAACTCACAATCCAGCAGAGTTTCGAGGAAGAGTTCCGTCAGCACGACGGCGTGATGACAGTGTTGATGCCCCCTTCCCTAGTTGGACTAGGAGAGAAGGAAGGGGGAGAAAGGGAGGAAGGAAAGGGGGGCGCCGCCCCCCTCCTAGTCCAATTCGGACTGGAGGGAGAGGGGGCGCGCGGCCTACCCTGGTCTCCTCTCTCTCTCTCCACTATGGCAAAATAAGGCCCATACACTTACCGGGGGGTTCCGGTAACCTCCCGGTACTCCGGTAAAATCCCGATTTCACCCGGAACTATTCCGATGTCCAAATATAGGCTTCCAATATATCGATCTTTATGTCTCAACCATTTCGAGACTCATCATCATGTCCGCGATCATATCCGGGACTCCGAACTACCTTCGGTTCATCAAAACACATAAACTCATATTACCGATCGTCACCGAACGTTAAGCGTGCGGACCCTACGGGTTCGAGAACTATGTAGACATGACCGAGACACGTTTCCGATCAATAACCAGTAGCGGAACCTGGATTCTCATATTGGCTACTACATATTCTACGAAGATCTTTATCGGTCAAACCGCATAACATCATACGTTGTTCCCTTTGTCATCGGTATGTTACTTGCCCGAGATTCGATCGTCGGTATCTCAATACCAGTTCAATCTCGTTACTGGCAAGTCTCTTTACTCGTTCGGTAATACATCATCCCGCAACTAACTCATTAGTTGCGTTGCTTGCAAGGCTTATAGTGATGTGCATTACCGAGAGGGCCCTGAGATACTCTCCGACAATCGGAGTGACAAATCCTAATCTTGATCTATCCCAACTCAACTAGTACCATCGGAGACACGTGTAGAGCACCTTTATAATCACCCAGTTACGTTGTGACGTTTGGTAGCACACAAAGTGTTCCTCCGGTATTCGGGAGTTGCATAATCTCATAGTCATAGGAACATGTATAAGTCATGAAGAAAGCAATAGCAATATACTAAACGATCAAATGCTAAGCTAACGGAATGGGTCAAGTCAATCAAATCATTCTCTATTGATGTGATCCCGTTAATCAAATGATAACTCATGTCTATGGCTAGGAAACTTAACCATCTTTGATTCAACGAGCTAGTCAAGTAGAGGCATACTAGTGACACTTTGTTTGTCTATGTATTCACACATGTACTAAGTTTCCGGTTAATACAATTCTAGCATGAATAATAAACATTTATCATGATATAAGGAAATATAAATAACAACTTTATTATTGCCTCTAGGGCATATTTCCTTCACCTTCGTACTCTTCAGGAACACTTCAATATTGAACCGTGGGTGTTGTATGAATACCTTCCTCGCCTCCTGACCATACAGGTGGTTTGAGAGGTAATCATCAGTGAACTGCTTTGGAAAGGCCTGAAAACAAGGATGTGCATAAATATCTTCTCTATATTGGAAATGGGGCAAAGGAATAAAAAAGGCAAGGTATAATAGTTAGGACCATCCTGTAGTGAACTGATGTCTTCTTCATTGTGCAGACAGATAACTTGTTGTTTTTTGTCGCTAATTTCTTTAACCTAACAATCTTTCTGATTTTCTTGACTTGACTGATATTCATGGACAACTCACTTCCCCATATGCAAAAAGGGTCGAACAGTGGGCCAAAACCTCTGACGGCAGGACCTACATGTGCAAGACCAAATTGTTAAAAACCTAAATATTAGAATGGTTCCTGCAATTGCACAATAATGTGCTATTAGACAGCGGACCATGCACGTGCTAACCTCGATTATAACCTCAGTGCTTCCCATTGTTTCCCCACAACACATATAAGGTAGTTAGTCATCAGGTTAAGTAAGGGTTCGCATGCTATCAGTAAAATATGTTGATGAAAAATAAGCACATTGCAGATTCATCAGATTAATTCAAGCCACATGGAAAACCCATTTATCCAAACCAAGCATGATTAAGAACTAGGAAATATAGCACATGTATATGTTTCTAATGTATTAAGTGCAGCCAAATTCGATTTATTCCTCACATGCACAACAATACAAAATTCTACACACGACAATTGGACATCGCATTGCAGAATTGAACCAAGCAGTTAACTAAACACCACAACAAATGAACCAAACATTAACTGAGCACCACATTGCGCAATATAACATACTCCTAATAAAAGATCAGATAGTTAACCAAACCAAGCATGCTTAACAACTTGGAAATATAGCAATTGTATTTGTTTCTCATGTATTAGTACAACCAAATTCGATTTATTTCTCACATGGTATACAATAACAGAATGCAACCACAATAATTGGACATCGCATTGCAGAATTGAACCATGCAGTTAAGTAAACACCACAACGAATGAACCAAATATTAACTGAGCACCACATTGCACAATATAACATACTCCTAATAGAAGATCACATAGTTAACCAAACCAAGCATGCTTAACAACTTTGAAATATAGCAATTGTATTTGTTTCTCATGTATTTACTACAGCCAAATTCAATTTATTTCTCACATGGTACACAATAACAGAATGCACCCACAACTATTGAACATCGCGTTGCAGAATTGAACCAAACAGTTAACTAAACACCACAGCACAAATGAACCAAACGTTAACTGAGCACCACATTGCACAATGTATAACCAAACCAAGCATGCTTGACAACTTGGAAATATAGCAATTGTATTCGTTTCTCATGTATTTTGTAAAGATAAATTCGATTTATTTCTCACATGGAAGACAATACAAAATTGCAGCCTAAAGAATTGAACATCACATTTGCAGAATTGAACCAAACAGATAACTGAAGATGACAACTAATTGACAAAACAGTTAATAAGTGAGCACCACACTGCACGACATATAGAACATATACACTAGAGCAACAGATTGCATGGTAAAATTAGATAGCACAATTCACTAGAATTTGTGAAGGAAAGGCAGGAGCAGCACACGCAACGGGTAAACCGAGCATGCTTAACCAGCGTAGCTAGCAAATGGCAAGGTGCTCCTCCAAGATCTCTGGGTCGGCACGAATGGCAGCCATCGCGACCTCATCCACGCGTGCAGCTGATACGTCCATATTTCATCATGTTTTCTTACTGTTATTTATAATGTTTTTATCCATAATAATGCTTTTTGGAGTAATTCTAATGCCTTTTCTCTCATAATTTGAAGGTACACACCAAGAGGGAGAATTCCGGCAGCTGGAAATCTGGACCAGAAAAAGCTATGTCAAGCCACCTATTCTGCACAACTCCAAATGAGTTGAAACTTCACGGAGATTTTTTATGGATTATTTAAGAAATATTGGAGCCAATAACTACCAGAGGGGGGCCACCAGGTGGGCACAACCCACCTGGGCGCGCCAGGCCCCCAGGCGCGCCCTGGTGGGTTGTGGCCTCCTCGGCCCACCTTCGGTGCCCATCTTTTGGTATATAAGTCATTTTTACCTAGAAAAAATACGGAGAAGACTTTCGGGGTAGAGCGCCGCCGTCTTGAGGCGGAACTTGGGCAGGAGCACTTTTGCCCTCCGGCGGAGCGATTATGCCGGGGGAACTTCCCTCCCGGAGGGGGAAATCATCGTCATCATCATCACCAACAACTCTCCCATCTTGGGGAGGGCAATCTCCATCAACATCTTCAACAGCACCATCTCATCTCAAACCCTAGTTCATCTCTTGTATTCAATCTTGTTACCGGAACTATAGATTGGTGCTAAGGGGTGACTAGTAGTGTTGATTACATCTTGTAGTTGATTACTATATGGTTTATTTGGTGGAAGATTATATGTTCAGATCCATGATGCTATTTAATACTCCTATGACATGAGCATGTTTATTGTTTGTGAGTAGTTACCTTTGTTCTTGAGGTCACGGGAGAAATAATGTTGCAAGTAATCATGTGAACTTGATATGTGTTCGATATTTTGATAGTATGTATGTTGTGATTCCCTTAGTGGTGTCATGTGAACGTCGACTACATGACACTCCACCATATTTGGGCCTAAGGGAATGCATTGTGTAGTAGTCAACAGATGGTGAGTTGCGAGAGTGACAGAAACTTAAACCCCAGTTTATGCGTTATCTTGTAAGGGACCGCTTGGATCCTAGAGTTTAATGCTATGGTTAGAATTTATTCTTAATACTTTTTTCGTAGTTGCGGATGCTTGTGGGAGGGTTAATCATAAGTAGGAGGTTTGTTCAATTAAGAATAGCACTTAAGCACGGGTCCACCCACATATCAAATTATCAAAGTAGTGAACACAAATCAAACCAACATGATGAAAATGACTAGATGAAATTCCCGTGTACCCTCAAGAACACTTTGCTTATCATAAGAGACCATTTTGGCCTGCACTTTGACTCAAAAGGATTGGGCTACCTTGCTGCATACTTGTTACAATTATCGTTACTTGCTCGTTACAAATTATCTTGCTATCAAACTACTCTCTACTTACAATTTCAGTACTTGCAGACATTACCTTACTGAAAACTACTTGTCATTTCCTTCTGCTCATCGTTGAGTTCGACACTCTTACTTATCGTAAAGAGCTACAATTGATCCCCTATACTTGTGGGTCATCAAGGCTATTTTCTAGCGTCGTTGCCGGGGAGTGAAGCGCCTTTGGTAAGTGGAATTCGGTAGGGAAACATTTATATAGTGTGCTGAAATTTATTATCACTTGCTACTATGGAAAACAATCCTTTGAGGGGTTTGTTCGGGGTATCTTCACCTCGTCCGGAACCAAAATTAATTGCCCCTCAACCTACTGCACCTACTGAAAATATTGAATATGAAATTCCTTCGGGTATGATAGAACAACTGCTAGCTAATCCTTATGTAGGAGATGGAACCGAACATCCTGATATGCACTTGATATATGTAGAACAAATTTGTGGTTTGTTCAAGTTGCAGGTTTACCCGGAGATGAGGTGATGAAAAAGGTTTTCCCTTTATCTTTGAAGGGAAAAGCATTGGCATGGTATAGGCTATGTGATGATATTGGATCATGGAATTGGAATCTTTTGAAATTGGAGTTCCACCAAAAAATTTATCCTATGCATCTAGTTCATCGTGATCAGAATTATATATATATAATTTTTGGCCTCATGAAGGAGAAAGTATCGCTCTAGCTTGGGGGAGGCTTAAGTCAATGTTATATTCATGCCCCAATCATGAGCTCTCAAGAGAAATTATTATTCAGAACTTTTATGCTCGGCTTTCTCGTAATGATCAAACCATGCTGGATACTTCTTGTGCTGGTTCTTTTATGAAGAAGACTGTTGAATTCCGGTGGGATCTTTTGGAAAGAATTAAACGCAACTCTGACGATTGGGAACTTGACGAAGGTAAAGAGTCAGGTATAAAGCTTAAGTATGATTGTGTTAAATCTTTTATGGATACCGATGCTTTTCAAAAGTTTAGCACTAAATATGGACTTGACTCTAAGATAGTAGCCTCCTTTTGTGAATCATTTGCTACTCATGTTGAACTCCCTAAAAATAAGTGGTTTAAATATCACCCACCTGTTAAAGAAGAAACTAAAGAACCGCTAGCAGTTAAAGAAGAAACTATACTCTATAATGTTGATCCAGTTGTTCCTACTGCTTATATTGAGAAACCCCCTTTTCCTGTTAGGATAAAGGAACATGCTAAAGTTTCAACTGTGGTTAACAAAAGCTATGTTAGAACACCTAAACCAGATGAACAAATTAGAGTGGAACCTAATGTTGCTATGGTTAAAGATCTCTTAGAAGAAGATATAGATGGGCATGTTATTTACTTCTTTGTAGAAGCTGCTAGAATTGCTAAACCCGATAAAAGGGATAAACATAGACCAGTTGTTGGCATGCCTGTCATTTCAGTTAAAATAGGAGATCACTGTGATCATGGTTTATGTGACATGGGTGCTAGTGTGAGTGCTATTCCTCATTCCTTATATCAAGAAATTATGAAAGACATAGCACCTATTGAGATAGAAGACATAGATGTTACTATTAAACTTGCCAATAGAGATACCATATCACCAATTGGTATTGTTAGAGATGTTGAAGTCTTGTGCAGGAAAGTAAAATACCCTACTGATTTTCTTGTTCTTGGTTCCCCACAAGATGAATTTTGTCCCATTATCTTTGGTAGACCTTTCTTGAACACAGTTGATGCTAAGATAGATTGCAAGAAACAAATTGTGGGTGTTAGCTTTGGTGATGAGTCTCATGAGTTTAACTTTTCTAAGTTTAGTAGAAATCATCATGAAAAAGAATTGCCTAGTTAGGATGAATTAATTGGCCTTGCTTCTATCGCTGTGCCACCTACTGATCCTTTAGAACAATACTTGCTAGATCATGAAAATGATTTACATATGCATGAAAGAAATGAAATAGATATTTTGAACAACGTCCTCTACTTAAATACAATTTGCATATTGAAACTCTAGGAGGTCCTCCTCCACCTAAAGGTGATCCTGTGTTTGAATTAAAACAATTGCCAGACACTTTGAAATATGCTTATCTTGATGAAAAGAAGATATATCCTATTATTATCAGTGCTAACATTTCAGATCATGAAGAAGAAAGATTATTGGAAGTTCTAAGGAAGCACCGAGCTGCTATTGGATATAGTCTTGATGATTTAAAGGGCATTAGTCCCACTCTATGTCAGCACAAAATTAATATGGAACCTGATGCTAAACCAGATGTTGATCATCAACGTTGGTTAAATCCGAAAATGAAAGAGGTGGTAAGAACGGAAATATTAAAACTTCTGGAAGCAGGTATAATCTATCCTATAGCTGATAGTAGATGGGTAAGTCCTGTTCATTGTGTCCCTAAGAAAGGAGGTATTACTGTTGTTCCTAATGATAAGAATGAACATATTCCACAAAGAATTGTTAAAGGCTATAGAATGGTAATTGATTTCAGAAAATAAATAAAGCAACTAGAAAAGATCATTACCCTTTGCCTTTTATTGATCAAATGCTTGAAAGATTATCTAAGCACACACACTTTTGCTTCCTTGATGGATATTCTGGCTTTTCACAAATACCTGTTTCTCAACCTGATCAAGAAAAGACTACTTTTACTTGTCCTTTTGGAACCTATGCTTATAGACGTATGCCTTTTGGTTTATGTAATGCACCTGCTACCTTTCAAAGATGCATGATGGCTATATTCTCTGACTTTTTTGAAAAGATTGTTGAGGTTTTCATGGATGACTTTTCTATTTATGGGAAGTCTTTTGATGATTATTTAAGCAACCTTGATTGAGTTTTGCAGAGATGTGAAAAAACAAATCTTGTCTTGAATTGGGAGAAGTGACACTTTATGGTTAATGAAGGCATTGTCTTGGGTCATAAAATTTCTGAAAGAGGTATTGAAGTGGACCAAGCTAAGGTTGATGCAATTGAGAAAATGCCATGTCCTAAGGACATAAAAGGTATTCGTAGTTTCCTAGGTCATGCTGGTTTCTACCGCCAAGTTTGGGGGAGGTGCCCCGGTATCGTATCATCCCGCTATCTTTTTGCTTTTACTTATTTCAGTTCGATCCTTTTTCTTTTGATGAAATAAAGTTTAGTTCGATCCTTTCTTTGTGAGTTTGCTTAGCGATCCATCATTGTAATCGTGTGCAAGTTATATAATAAAGTTTAGTTTGAGTTTATGCTTTCTTTACTTTCATGTTGCAAAAAAAGAAAATAAAAGAAGAAGAAAGCAAATAAAAGAAAGAAAATAAATCAATAAGATCATATACTAATCCTATGGTAGGTGATAGCACCACATAAGGAAAAGTATAAGTAAGAAAATTTTATTAGAGATTGACAAACATAGCATTAGTCAATGATGCAACTCATGCAAGAATAAATAAGGGAAGGGAAGATTCACATGTAAATATACTATCTAGAAATCTTTTGTGATTGTGAGCCCTCATCAAAATATTATGCCAAAATTGTTGACATTGGACAAGAAGACAACGTAATGGTTTATGTTTGTTTATATTCACGTAGAAGTCATATTGTCATAGATCCTTTAACATGTGGTGCTTGCCCCTATCTTTGCTAGCCAAAAACTCCGCACTAAGTAGAGATACTACTTGTGCATCCAAAAAACCTTAAACCCAAATCTTTTTCAAGTGTCCACCATACCTACCTAGGGGTTGAGAAAGATCCCTCAAGTAAGTTGTCATCGGTGCAAAAAGGCAATAAAAATTGCTTCTAAATGTGTGAGATTGTTTAGTGTAAGAGAAAATCGAGCGTTGCACAAACTTGGATGACAAAGAATAAAAGTGACAGACTGCATAATAAAGGTTGTCATCTTAAGGGGCAATGTAAACGTGATGTTCTTTTGCACTAAGGGATTGAGCATACAAACAAATAAGCGCATGGCAACCTCTGCTTCCCTCTGCGAAGGGCCTATCTTTTACTATTATGTATTTACTTTTATGCAAAGAGTCAAAGTTTTCCTTGTATTCCTTTTTATTTTCTCCTTTGGCAAGCATCATGTGGTGAGGAAAGATCTAGGCACATATGTCCAGTTGAATATAGATAGCATGAGTTATTATCGTTGACATCACCCTTGAGGTGAGTATGTTGGGAGGCGAAACTATAAGCCCCTATCTTTCTATGTGTCTGGTTGAAACGTTTTGCTCATGTGTACAAGGTGAGTGTTAGCAATCATAGAAGACTATATGATGGTTGAGTATGTGGACTTGCCTAAAGGCTCCGACACGTGACCCTTCCTGAAAAGATGATGAATTGTAGTTGCAAAGTTGACTGAGAACGTAGTTTGTTGGTTTCTAATAGAGTTTTTGCTTTATACTTCGATTGTGTGATGAACTGTTACTTATTCATGGGAAGTGTATGATAAAATTTCTATGATAAAAGTTTTATGTTTAAACTTGTTGCTGTTATAATAATGAACATGTTGCTTCTATGTTCGTATTTTGTTTTTATTGACACCTGTCTCTCAAAGCATGTGGACATGTTTTTCGATTTCGGTTTTTGCTTGAGGACAAGCGAGGTCTATGCTTGGGGGAGTTGATACATCCATTTTGCATCATGTTTTCTTACTGTTATTTATAACGTTTTATCCATAATAATGCTTTTTGGAGTAATACTAATGCCTTTTCTCTCATAATTTGCAAGGTACACACCAAGCAGGAGAATTCTGACAGCTGGAAATCTGGACGTGAAAAAGCTACGTCAGCCACCTATTCTGCACAACTCCAAATGAGCTAAAACTTCACGGAGATTTTTATGGATTATTTAAGAAATATTGGAGCCAATAACTACCAGAGGGGCCACCAAGTGGGCACAACCCACCTGGGCGCGCCAGGCCCCCCAGGCGCGCCCTGGTGGGTTGTGGCCTCCTCGGCCCACCTCCGGTGCCCATCTTCTAGTATATAAGTCATTTTTACCTAGAAAAAATACGGAGAAGACTTTCGGGGTGGAGCGCCGCTGTCTCGAGGCGGAACTTGGGCAGGAGCACTTTTGCCCTCCGGCGGAGCGATTCTGCCGGGGGAACTTCCCTCTCGGAGGGGCAAATCATCGTCATCATCATCGCCTACAACTCTCCCATCTTGGGGAGGGCAATCTCCATCAACACCTTCAACAGCACCATCTCATCTCAAACCCTAGGTCATCTCTTGTATTCAATCTTGTTATCGGAACTATAGATTGGTGCTAGGGGGTGACTAGTAGTGTTGATTACATCTTGTAGTTGATTACTATATGGTTTATTTGGTGGAAGATTATATGTTTAGATCCATGATGCTATTTAATACTCCTCTGATCATGAGCATGTTTATTGTTTGTGAGTAGTTACCTTGTTCTTGAGGTCACGGGAGAAATCATGTTGCAAGTAATCATGTGAACTTGATATGTGTTCGATATTTTGATAGTATGTATGTTGTGATTCCCTTAGTAGTGTCATGTGAACATCGACTACATGACACTTCACCATATTTGGGCCTAAGAGAATGCATTGTGGAGTAGTAAATAGATGGTGGGTTGCGAGAGTGACAGAAACTTAAACCCCAGTTTATGCGCTATTCTATAAGGGACCGATTGGATCCTAGAGTTTAATGCTATGGTTAGAATTTATTCTTAGTACTTTTCTCATAGTTGCGGATACTTGCGGGAGGGTTAATCATAAGTAGGAGGTTTGTTCAAGTAAGAACAACACCTAAGCACCGGTCCACCCACATATCAAATTATCAAAGTAGTGAACACAAATCAAACCAACATGATGAAAGTGACTAGATGAAATTCCCGTGTACCCTCAAGAACACTTTGCTTATCATAAGAGACCGTTTTGGCCTGTCCTTTGCCTCAAAAGTATTGGGCTACCTTGCTGCATACTTGTTACAGTAATCGTTACTTGCTCGTTACAAATTATCTTGCTATCAAACTACTCGCTACTTACAATTTTAGCACTTGCAGACATTACCTTACTGAAAACTACTTGTCATTTCCTTCTGCTCCTTGTTGGGTTCGACACTCTTACTTATCAAAAAGAGCTACAATTGATCCCCTATACTTGTGGGTCATCAGCGGCCGCGATTTGCTTCTCCGCTGCCAAATGCTCCTTGAGATCCTGGCTATACTTCATGCACCATGGCTTAGGGCAGCGCTTATTTGGTGGAGGGGTCGGTGATTTGGGTGGAAGGTGTCACGCTCACGCCGGCGGTCGAGGCATGTGGGATGTGGAAGGAGGAGGAGGATGGAGGTCGGGTGTGGATTACCTGCCTGGATAGGCGAGGCCGAGCGGCGTGAAGGAGGGTCGCCGGCGAGGAGGCGGCGCTGCAAGCAAGGAGTGAAGGTTTCAACTAGGAAAGGAAGGCAGAAACAGGGGAAATGTGGCTTTTGGTAAGGGGGAGGGGGCCGGGAGCTAGATATTTCCGCAGAAGCCGAAAATTTGGAATCGCTTCAGCGAAAAAACTGGCGCGCAAAGTGTCATCAGACACGGTCCCTTATTCAGAACTGTGTATGATATGTGAACTTCACAAACGATTCAGATAGCTTAACCCGTGTGTGATGAGTTTGAATGTCAAAAATTTTGGTTCGAATTTCCTTGGTTACAGTGGTCATCCCCGTCATTGCATAATTTGGGTACACAAAGGAGACTACAACACATCCACACTTCTTAATCGAGCAAGTTCAGCAATTAAACAGAGCTCGCTAACCTAAACATTACTCTACCAAATTAAAGACCGACGCTTTTAATTAAACAAAAAAATAGTACTACTACGGCTGGTGCTCGTCGATTTCCTCCGCCGCCTCCATGTCCAGCTCACACCCGACGGTCTCCTGGGGAAGGGGCTCCATGGCATCAATTGCACCATACCCCGCAAGCATCTCGCCATCCGCGTCCGCCATATCTTTGGAATAGGCCACCATGAGCTGGGCGTGGGTGGCCGCGAGCTAGGCTTTGGCGGGCTCCGTCGTGGCAAGGTATGTCGCACAGGAACGGACGGTTGCTCGAACTCTCTCGGTGATTACCAACTCATTGGCCGTGGGTTGCCGACCGTTGTTGGAGAAGCTTCGATCGATTTCTGCAGTGACCGACACGAGCTGGGCGTGGACGACCTCGACATGGTCGTGGGCGGCCTCCATTAGGGCTAAGGCCGCCGCTGCAGAATGGACAACTGCTGTGCTGCTCTCGCCAGTTGCTATCCCCGATGCAGATGCTGGCGCCACCGCTTGAGAAGCAACGACAGCCGTTTGGGCTGCCTTGGCCGCCCGGACGCAGATTGCGGTCGCCCTCACAAAGCTTGTTAGCACGCGCCTGGCGGCTGCGGCCGCGCTCTCGCCGGAGTGGGTCGCCGAAGTTACCCTCACGACACGGGTCCACGTCCCCATCTTTCACCGGCGACGATTGAACAGTGAAATGATATTTTGAGGGGCGGGCTAGTGTGCTTGACACTCCGACGGTGCTCCAAGATATTTTGTGCTGCATCTCACACGGTTGGTGATAATAAACTGTGTGCGATCGACTTGATTTTTCATCTTGATTTGAATTACGTAATGGCGTTATAGCTGCAAAGGATGGTGTTTGAATTGCTAGAACTTTTATCTGCAGTGAACATGCAACTATAGGTGTGTCGTCAAAAATTGGAATTATTCAGGGTTCGTTTGGGCGTTTTTATACATTAGCTTGGTTTTGTAGGCATCTCAGGTGCATAATTCAAATTTGAACCACATGCACATGCTCCACTGCATATAAACTGGTTGAAAAATCAAATCTGTGTCCTTGGTTGCATGCTTAGGTCCCATGCAAGAAATGGGAATGAATGTCAAACACCCTACCACCGTCACTCGGCCGCAAACATTGAGATACTTGGTTTTTAAATTCTAGTAAATCCAAAACTCGTCTGAAATTCATGAAACTTGGCATGCTATCATGGAGCGGCATCAACATGCTGTGGTAATTTTTTTGTCCCATTTGGGGCAGGTTTGGGTATAAACTTCTTCCAAACCAGAGCTTCTCACAACAAGCGCGATGGTTTGGGTTGGGAACGTGCCACCTTTGGAGACAAAACGATATCCATTGCCTCTTATTACTTCCAAAAAATTTCTAGTGTCAATATAGAACAACAGGAGTGTTGTGTTTAATTTTGAAATTTTTTGGGGTTCGTTTGGACATCTTTATACATTAACTGGGTTATCAAGGCATTTTATGTGCACAATTCAAATTTGAACTACATGCACATGCTCTAGTGCATATAAATTGGTTGAAAAATCAAATATGTGTCCTTCGGTGCATGCTTAGGTCCCATGCAAGAAATGGGAATGAATTTCAAACACCCTGCCACCGTCACTCGGCCACAAACATTGAGATACTTGGTTTTTAAATTCTAGTAAATCCAAAACTCGTCTGAAATTCATGAAACTTGGCATGCTATCCTGGAGCGGCATCAACATGCCGTGGTAAATTTTTTGTCCCATTTGGGGCAGGTTTGGGTATAAGCTTCTCACAAACCAGAGCTTCTCAGAACAAGCGTGCTGGTTTTGGTAGGGAACGTGACACATTTGGGGGCGAAACGATATCCGTTGCCTCTTATTGCTTTCAAAAAATTTCTAGTGTCAACATAGAACAACAAGAGTGTTGTGTTTAATATTTTTAATTTTTTAGGGTTTTTGGACTTTTTTGTACATTAACTTGGTTTTGTAGGCATTTCAGGTGCATAATTCAAATTCGAACTCCATGCACATGCTCCAGTGCATATAAACTGGTTGAAAAATCAATTTAGTGTTCTTGGTTGCATGCTTAGGTCCCATGCAAGAAATGGGAATGAATTTCAAACACCCTGCCACCGCCAGTCGGCCGCAAACATTGAGATACCTGGTTTTTAAATTCTAGTAAATCCAAAACTTGTTTGAAATTCATGAAACTTGGCATGCTATCATGGAGCGGCATCAACATGCCGTGGTAAATTTTTTATCCCATTTGGGGCAGGTTTGGGTATAAGTGTCTCAGAAAACCAGAGCTTCTCAGAACAAGCGTGGTGGTTTCGGTAGGGAACGTGCCACCTTTGGGGACTAAACGATATCCGTTGCCTCTTATTGCTTTCAAAAAATCTCTAGTGTCAACATAGAACAACAAGAGTGTTGTCTTTAATTTTTGAATTTTTCAGGGTTCGTTGGGACATTTCTATACATTAACTTGGTCTTGTAGGCATTTCAGGTGCATAATTCAAATTTAACTACATGCACATGCTCCAGTGCATATAAACTGGTTGAAAAATCAAATATGTGTCCTTAGTTGCATGCTTTGGTCCCATGCAAGAAATGGGAATGAATTTCAAACACCCTGCCACCGTTACTTGGCCGCAAACATTAAGATACCTGGTTTTTAAATTCTAGTAAATCCAAAACTCGTCTGAAATTCATGAAACTTGGCATGCTATCATGGAGCGGCATCAACATGCCGTGGTAAAAAAATTCCCATTTGGGGCAGGTTTGGGTATAAGCGTCTCACAAACTAGAGCTTCTCACAACAAGCGTGATGGTTTCGGTAGGGAACGTGCCACCTTTGGGGACGAAACAATATCTGTTGCCTCTTATTGCTTTCAAAAAATTTCTAGTGTCAACATAGAACAACAGGAGTGTTGTGTTTAATTTTTGAATTTTTCGGGGTTCATTTGGACATTTTTATACATTAACTTGGTTTTGTAGGCATTTCAGGTGCATAATTCAAATTTGAACTACATGGACATGCTCCAGTGCATATAAACTGGTTGAAAAATCAAATTTGTGTCCTTGGTTCCATGCTTAGGTCCCATGCAAGAAATGGGAAGGAATTTCAAACACCCTGCCACCGTCACTCGGCCGCAAACATTGAAATATCTGGTTTTTAAATTCTAGTAAATCCAAAACTCATCTGAAATTCATGAAACTTGGCATGCTATCATGGAGCGGCATCAACATGCCGTCGTAAATTTTTTGTCCCATTTGGGGCAGGTTTGGGTATAAGCGTCTCACAAACCAGTGCTTCTCACAACAAGCGTGATGGTTTCGGTTGGGAACGTGCCACCTTTGGGGACGAAACGATATCCGTTGCCTCTTATTGCTTTCAAAAAATTTCTAGTGTCAACGTAGAATAATAGGAGTGTTTTGTTTAATTTTGGAATTTTTCGGGGTTTGTTTGGACATTTTATACATTAACTTGGTTTTGTAGGCATTTCAGGTGCATAATTCAAATTTGAACTACATGCACATGCTCCCGTGCATATAAACTGGTTGAAAAAACAAATCAGTGTCCTTGGTTGCATGCTTAGGTCCCATGCAAGAAGTGGGAATGAATTTCAAACACTCTGCCACCGTCACTCGGCCGCAAACATTGAGATACTTGGTTTTTAAATTCTAGTAAATCCAAAACTCGTCTGAAATTCATGAAACTTGGCATGCTATCATGGAGCGCATCAACATGCTGCGGTAAATTTTTTGTCCCATTTGGGGCAGGTTTGGGTATAAGCATCTCACAAACCAGAGCTTCCCACAACAAGCGTGATGGTTTCGGTAGGGAATGTGCCACCTTTGGGGACGAAACAATATCCGTTGCCTCTTATTGTTTTCAAAAAATTTCTAGTGTCAACGTAGAACAACATGAGTGTTTTGTTTATTTTTGGAATTTTTCGGGGTTCGCTTGGACATTTTTATACATTAATTGGGTTTTCTAGGCATTTTATGTACATAATTCAAATTTGAACTACATGCACATGCTCCAGTGCATATAAATTGTGTGTGTTCTGTTAACCATTCACGTGACGCCACACATCACTATTTTAATGGCTAGGAGGTGCCGTGCGGACAGGTGCTTGAGTGCTTGACTAAACGGGAGGCGTACGAGCTGTACTCCAATGCGGAGGCTCACCGGGAAGCGTGCGAGCTGTACGCTGCGCAGGGTCACCGGAAAGTGAGCCCTTTGACTTCCATGGCCACCTGCCTTGCTCGCATCCTCTCCATTAATGGTTCCCAAGCCGCAGTCTAATTAGGTTTTTAAATATAAAACACTCATCGCAAACGTTTTAGTTAGAACACCCGTATGCAAAACCGACAACTTCCCCAGGAAGCCAAGGGAAAATGTGCCTAGCAGGATTTGTGCAGCTCTTGATCGCAAACGTTTTAGTTAGAACTCCCGTATGCAAACCGACAACTTCCCTAGGAAGCCAAGAGAAAATGTGCCGAGCAGGATTTCTGCAGCTCTTGATCACAAACGTTTTAGATAGAACACCCGTATGCAAAGTGAGAGCTATGGTCTTCCCCCTTAAGTCGAGGGAAAATTCGCAGCGCAGGATTTGTGCATCCCTTCAACGCAAACGGTTGTTTTGAATGACCCGTGTGCAACCACGTACAAACAATTTGGTAAGATTTGCATCTGTCATATTGGGGATGTTGCCGTTTGTCAAACTGAAAAGATTGACATTTGTTGATCTAGTAACATTGCCATTTGTCAATCCTTGTAACACTGTGATTTGTCAAAATATGCAGCTAAAAATCACTAGCACTATCTAATTTTTGCAACTAAAATTTAGTAATTAGGCATAGATTTCATTCATAGATTACGCAGTCGTCCTTAATTTATACAAATAGTTCAACTCGACAGCTAAACCGACCAAACTTTTCCCCAATTGTTGCCAACCACATACTGAAATAGCTAGTTCAACTATATATACTAGCTAATTTTAAGTACGTTGTACAGTTCCACCACACATCTATAGTCAGATGAACTGAACAAAATAGCCCCTAAATACTACTACTACGGAGGGGCTTTGTGCTACTTCCGGCAGCCTCTCCTCTGCCGAGCACGCTCAGTAAGAGGCAGAGGAGGAGGAGGAGCCTACCGACGAGCTGGACAAATGCAATACGATGCCTGCCGCTGCTGCATGTTCAGCGACGCTTGCCAGCTTGAACGCCCAGACGATCCCTCTCAAAGCGGCCGGACTTCTCGTAGGTCTCCTGATTCCTTGCCTCTGCGTTGGCGTGTGCTACGGCCACGGCTGCGGTAAGGCTCTTTGCGTGCTCGACGAGGCACTCCTCCTCCTCCCGCAGGAACTCGATGTAGCACGCAAGTTCGCTGACGCACGTGCGGGCCTCCACCTCCGCCTCCCTCCTTTGGGCGGCGGTGGCAGAGTGGGTGATGATCCCGACGGTCGACGGTGGGCTGGCGGCCACGACGGCCGACGATGGGGTGGCGGCCACGACCACTAAGGGATTCCTGGACTAAGGGGTCCTCGGGCGTCCGGCCTGTTAGCCATGGGCCGGACTGATGGGTTGTGAAGATATGAAGACCGAAGACTCTCAACGTATCCGGATGGGACTCTCCTTTGCGTGAAAGGCAAGCTTGGCGGTCAAACATGAAGATTCCTTTCTCTGTAACCGACTTTGTGTAACCCTAGATCCCTCCGGTGTCTATATAAACCGGAGGGTTAGGTCTATAGGATCGAATACTCATAACCATAGCCATACAGGCTAGGCTTCTAGGGTTTAGCCATTACGGTCTCGTGGTAGATCAACTCTTGTAATACTCATATTCATCAAGATCAATCAAGCAGGAAGTAGGGTAGTACCTCCATAGAGAGGGCCCGAACCTGGGTAAACATTGTGTCCCCCGTCTCCTGTTACCATCGATCCTAGACGCACAGTTCGGGACCCCCTACCCGAGATCCGCTGGTTTTGACACCGACATTGGTGCTTTCATTGAGAGTTCCACTATGCCGTCGTCAAGAGGTTTGATGGCCCCTTCGATCATCTACAATGACGCTGTCCAAGGAGAAGTCTTCCCCCCCGGACAGATCTTCGTATTCGGCGGCTTCGCACTGCGGGCCAACTCGCTTGGTCATCTGGAGCAGATCGAAAGCTACACCCCTGGCCATCAGGTCAGATTCGGGAGCTTGAATTACGTCGCGGACATCCACGGAGACTTGATCTTTGACGGATTCGAGATCGCGGCAGCCGCTCCCTGTCACCTCGATGAACATGACTTAAATCTGTCATCGGACCACATCCAGGAGATAGCTCCTGTAACTACTCTGGCCTTAGATCCGGAGCAAATCGCGCCATCCAAGGATGGGAAGCTCAACCCCGCCACGGAGGCCACAGATTCCGCGGCGTTGGAGTCCCACACAGACTTAGCCTCATGTGATATCTGTGTCACCGGAACTCCGGACTCGTTTCCGGCTATAAGTTCCAAACCATGTGCGTCCGCGGACGCCGAGCTTGATCGGTTATCGATCTTCGAATTCAGCGCTGTGGACATATTCCGACACTTGCCTTTCAGCGATGTGCTAAACTCATTAAAGAATTTGTCCTTGGCGAGGGACTCACAGCCGAATTATGTCCAGTCCGAACTGAAGGCTGATGATGGAGAATTTTGTTTCCCACCCACCACCCACTTCATAGCCACTGTCGAAGACTTAACCGACATGCTCAATTACGACTCCGAAGAGATCGACGGTATGGACGACGATGCCGATGAGGAGCACGGCCAAAACCCACCATTTATTGGACGCTGGACGGCCACTTCTTCGCACGATGTATACATGGTGGATACACCTAAAGAAACTAACGACGACGACAAAGAAGATCCAGTTGAGGATAAACCCCCCCTGAGACACAGCCCAAACGCCGGCGCTCCCGCCGCCGCTCTAAGTCACGTCGTTCCGAAAACAACAATACTGGCATCAGAGAAAATAATACTCCGGACGATGCCGAAAACAATGAAGGCCCTGTTGAGATAACTTCCGAACAGGAGGAATAAATAAACGGGCACGTTAGCCCCGATGAACAGGCCACACACGAAGACTCGGAGGACAATCATTATCTGCCACTCTCCGAGGATGAGGAGAGCCTCGGCAACAAAGATTTCATCGTACCTGAGGAACCTCTCGAGCAGGAGCGCTTTAAACACCGGTTAATAGGCACTGCAAGGAGCCTGAAAAAGAGACATCAACAGCTTCAAGCCGACCAATACCTGCTCAACGATAGATGGGTAGATATCCTAGCAGACGAAGAATACGGCCTCAAGCGCCCAACCAAGTGTTACGCTAAGTGCAGATTGCTACCTCAGTTCGACAAGGAGGCAGTAGAATTTATACCACGCGGTCGGGACAATGCGGCCGACCGACCACAACGCGGTCGAGATAAAACGGCAACCCAAGCTGAACAGCAGCCCGCCCCACCGCAACGTAAAAACAGAGATAAGACAGCTCGGGATTCTACATATGACCTTCAACAGGACCTGGGTAGTAGAGCAGGACATAACAGATCGATCTACGAATCACGAGGACATGCTTTGACACGCGACGACGGCTATCTATTCGGACGTGACAAACCTAGTTGCGCCTGGGCCGAAAACCGCAGACGGACTCTATCTGAGGTACGTCACGACGTGACCCAATATAGAGGCGCCGCACACCCACTCTGCTTCACTGATGAAGTAATGGAGCATGAATTCCCAGAAGGGTTTAAACCCGTGAATATCGAATCATACGATGGAGCAACTGACCCCGCGGTATGGATCGAGGATTTCCTTCTCCATATCCATATGGCCCGCGGAGATGACCTCCATGCCATCAAATACCTACCACTAAAACTCAAAGGACCAACTCGGTACTGGTTAAACAGTCTGCCGGAAAACTCTATCGGCAACTGGGAGCACTTGGAAAACGCCTTCCGCGACAACTTCCAAGGAACATATGTCCGGCCACCAGATGCCGATGACTTAAGTCACATTGTCCAACAGCCCGGAGAGTTAGCCAGGAAGCTCTGGACTAGATTCTTAGTTAAAAAGAACCAAATCGTCGACTGTCCGGATGCGAAAGCCCTAGCGGCCTTCAAACACAGCGTCCGAGACGAATGGCTCGCCCGCCACCTCGAACAAGAAAAACCAAAATCCATGTCAGCCCTTATCGCTCTGATGACCCTCTTTTGCGCGGGCGAAGACAGCTGGTTGGCTCGTAAAAACAGCAGCGCCAGCGATCCGGGCACGTCCGAAGTTCGAGACAGCAATGGCAAGCCGCGACGCAGCACACAAACACAATGAAAAAACGCAGGACACAGCGGTCAACGCTGGATTTAGCGGTCCCAAACCCGGTCAATGGAAAAAGCCATTCAAGGCAAACAAGGACGGACCATCCGCTTTAGACAAGATACTGGATAGGCCCTGCCAGATTCATGGCCACCTCGACAAACCAGCCAATCATACCAACAGAAGCTGTTGGGTCTTCAAGCAGGCCGGCAAGCTCAACGCCGGACACAAGGGGAGGAGGCCGCCAGGTGATAGCGATAGCGGCGAAACTCGCCAAACAAATACTAGGGGTCAAAAACAGTTTCCCCCCGAAGTGACGCACACCCCTACAGGGGAACGCACGGAACACTCCCTCTGTACAGAAGAGTATGCCATGGCTAACTCAGCCGAACTACACAGCGGCCCTGTCACACCGCACACCTCATCGGCCATCAAGCCGCCGACCTCCATTCAACATGACCGATTAATGTCCATATTGGACTAGCAATTCGGCTTCCGCCATTCGCCTAAAACACCTGCGAATTTGGTACTACGCATACATAATTATGCACTTGAAATACCCTGGGCATCGGCGGAAGCACAAGAAGGACTTGCAAGCACTTCCACAGCCTCTCCCATTTCTTCTAACTACCTTTTTTATGTTCCCTCCACATGTGACTCAGAGGCTGGTTACCTCACGGACTCTATCGGAGTTCGGGTTCGTACATTTATCCAAGGGCCATTCCCGTCAAAGGAGTCCCGTAACCGAGGACAGGCGACGCAGACGTGCGACAAGAGGTCCAAAATAACTTTTTGTAGACCGCACTCTATATTTCGAGCCTGTAAGGTGCCTTTTTCCTCAGCCTTCAACCCATGGCATGTCAAATAGCCGGGGCCGTGGCGTTTTTATATATAACATAACGATTGGCATATCACTCAGGTCCCAGTGAACATAATCTATATTCAGCATTCGCCTTTTTCTAAAGAACTGAGTTTTGCCCCTTTGGATGTTTTCACACCTCGGCATAACTTGCCAGGGGCTCGGGATGAGAACAAATGAGTTGCCGACAAAGTCCGAACAACTCTATAGCGTACCTCGGCATCGCGAGTTTGGCCTTATATGCATCAGCTCAGAATCATGTCTTGGGTCAATAGTTGGGTTGCGTGGCTCCTGTGCTTGCTACCTTACGTTCCGCTCTATCGACAAGGTAGTAAAGGGAGAACTACTGCGACTGTGCTTCCGGTTCATCTGGTCAAGCACCTCAGTAGAGAAAGCCGAAAACTGACTGTCATGATGCGGCGAGAGCTGGTCAACCACTCGATGACTTATCGGGATCTGTCGCGATTCCCTGTGTATTATACGAAGGACCTTTTCTTCAGGTCACATATGCAGCGCAGCATATTGGAATAAGCCGCGTGCATACCAGGGGCTATATCGTAGACCCACCATAAAACTCCTATGGCGAAGTGAAAGTGTTAACGCCCTATAGTCCGATTGCCTAGTCGCCGCATTGACACCTCCTTAATGGACCAAGACGTTGGGTCAAGAGTGATAAAATGCTTTTCCGAACACCCCCGTATTTTTTACGAGGGGGCTGAAGCCGACGACTGGAAAACTTTCAGATTATACAAAAACAGCCGCACAGGAGGAATAAAAGTTTTTAGGCGAAACTAAAAAGAAACTAGCCTTATTATGATATTCTCTTTTACAATTTTCATACAATTCACTCAAAAATTACATCTTTCGAGCATTGACCCTCTATTAAGCGGGCACCCTCTAAGACATCCTCGCAATAGTGCTCTGGCGCGTGACGATCCTTGCCCTTGGGTGGGCTCTTCTCTGCAACATCGGTGGCCTTCATCTTCGCCCAGTATGTCTTGACACGGGCAAAGGCCATCCGTGCACCTTCAATGCACGTTGATCGCTTCACAGCATCGATACGCGGCACCGCGTCAGCAAGTCACTGCACCAAGCCAAAATAACTATCTGGAACTAGCTCGGTTGGCCACAGCCGGACCACGACGTCCTTCATGGCAGCACCAGACAACCTGTCAAGCTCGGCCCATTGGGTCATCTGTTCGTTTAGCAATAGCGGGCGCTTCGACGCACCGAATTGTGACCAGAAAAGCTTCTCCGTTGTATATCCTTCTTGCGCTTGCTAAAACTGCGCCGTATCGGCCCCACTCTTCGGCAAGTCCAATAACGCGTCTGGAGAACTCCACACTTGGTTAAGCGGGTTATAATTCGGATCGCCGAACTTAGTTTGTAATAAAAAGGGCTTACCAGCCGCTATCTGCCCAGCTTGCCGGATCTCCTCCCGAGCCGCTCTAGACTCGGACCGCACTTCTTTTGCCTCTCGTAAGGCCTTATCAAGATCAGCCGCTTTGCTTTATTATCCTTCTCGAGGAATTCGCAGCGGCTAGCGGCACCTTCGAGCTCACACGTCATCTTGGATATTTTCTCCCCATCCTGATGCCGAGCAGCCTGTTCGGCCTTCAATTCGACCGATGCCTTTTCGGCAGCGCATTACTAAATCGGGCCTGCTCCTTGACTAGGAATAGTTCCACCCGAAGAATCTCAACCACGGCAGCACCATCTGCAGTTATGCATATTTTAGCATACACTCCTTCATGTCCCACTTATATTATAAGCAAGTGCATATAATGACTGCCCCAAATACATACCTCATGACTCGTCAAGACGCTTGTGGATAAGCGTGATGTCCTCACTCGCCACATCAAGCTTCCGCTGAAGCTCGGCGACTTCTGTAGTCTGGGCGGTCACTGAGGGGGAAATTGCCTGTGTTCCAATTCAATCACGTCATTCCCTGAGCATATTTCTTTTTGATCCTCTGATCGCCTCCCTTGGGAAGCCAATCCGAGTCTCAGGGGCTACTACCTATATAGAGGTACATTTTGCGAATAAAACACAGTTGAAAATATTACATCACAAACCTCGAAGCCTCTTAGCAGGCTCGTGAAGGCTTCATGCAATCCGCTCTTCGCGGACAGAACCCTCTCAACAACCATACCCATCAAGGTACGGTGTTCCTCTGAGACGGACGCTTGTCGCAGCATGTTCGTCAATATATCCGGTGCTTCCGGATCTTCGGAAGCCGCAGTTGGAGCACGGCCTCCCTTTGAAGGAACCCGTTTGCTCGTCCCTACAATAATCTCCGGCTGTAAACCAGATAGTCCGGGGCCTTCATTGTTGGCCCCCGAACCCTGGGCGACTTGGGTATCACCTCCGGGTGACGTCTTCTTCATCCCCCGCACTGCTTGCTGATCGGGAGAGACCCTCCGGGACGACACTTCACAGTCGTCCGCCTTATTGGGCGAGGAAATTGATGGAGGTGTTTCGCTCTCCATCATCTCCGGAAGAATGTCCCCGAGGAGGAGGATTGTTGAAGAGGACGGTGTGCCGGACTGCAAAATATATATTCCCAATGTTACCTTGGTAGTGGGAAAGGAACGATATATGTTTAAGAACTCCCTTGTTCAACTTACGATTTGGCCAGAGGCTTATCCTCACTATGGAACTGTGCGACAACGTCGCTTGATGATGGCATCTTGCCTCGCTTGGGGGCCTTTTCCTCCCAATCTTCGGAGGCGCCCCTTTTCTTACTCTGGGGGGAAGGTACCTTGACTTCTCCTTCACTTTTGTCTTCGGACGACGGAATTTTGATTCCCCCGGACGCAGTGCTTGATATACCTTCGGGGTGGAAGCCGCTTTTTTCCTTTCCGATTTCCGCCTTGTCCTCCTCCACAGGCATCTGGAATGGTGTCGGGGCCAGCATCCTTGTTAGTAGGGAATCCGCTGAGTCTTCGGGGAGGGGGGACGAACACCTGATTCACTCCGCTTTCTTTATCCAGCCCTGGGAATAGGCAGTATGCTTAGTAACATATTACAACGTACTCAAAGTGCTCGGGAGTTAAGCGCTTACCGGGGTATCCGGATGGTTGCAATCGAGGCCGATGTCCTCGGTGGTATCCGGCCATTGTTTTCGCTTTCCGAAAAACAATTTCCACATCCCTTTGTGCGTAGTGCCAAAGAAGTGTTGGAGGGTTCGCGCTCCTTCCGGATTAAACTCCCACAGGTGGAGAGGCCGTCGTTGGCACGGTAGAGTCTGGTGAACTAGCATTACTTGAACCACATTGATAAGATCGACCTCCTTCTCGAGGAGCCTTCGGATGTGGCTCTGCAGAGTTCGCACTTCATCAATTGATCCCTAGTCTAGCCCCTTATTGATCCATGACGTGAGCTGAGTCGGAGGGCTAGATCGAAACGCAGGAGCAGCGGCCCACTTGGAACCACGAGGCTCGGTGATATAGAACCACTCCTGCTGCCATAAATTTGAAGATTCTGTAAAGGATACTTTTAGCCAAGGAGCGTTAGCAAGCTTTCTCACGTGGCACCACCACACTCCGCCTGTCTCCCCTCGATCACCTGTGGCTTCACATTGAAGGTCTTCAGCCATAAGCTGAAGTGTGGAGGGATTCGGAGGAAAGCTTCGCATGTGACAATAAATGCTGATATGAGAAGGAAGTAGTTCGGGGCCAGATCGTGAAAATCTAGCCCGTAATAGAACATGAGCCCACGAACAAAGGGATTGAGAGAAAACCCTAAACCTCGGAGGAAGGGGAGATAAACATGACCCTCTCGCCGGATCTAGGGGTAGGAATAACCTGCCCTTCAGTAGGGAGCCGGTGGAGGATTTCCGCGGTCAGATATCTTGTCGTTTGGAGTTTCGCGATGTCTTCCTCTGTAACAGAAGAAGCCACCCACCGGCCTTGAAGGCTGGAGCCGGACATGATTGAGGTTCGTGGCGATTTAAACCCGGGTGTTAGAGCTCAAGGTGGGGAAAGCTGAAGAAGGAGCAAGCGCAGAGGAGAAGGGCAGGTCTGTACCCCTCTATAAAGGCTGTGAATATCGAAACGCCTCCTCTCGGGCCTTAAAACATGCCTATTCCCTAGGAATCGTACCAAAGAGATGGTTGGATTACCCACGTCCGTGTTGATAAGAATCCCGTAATAAGGGGACACGATCTCTGCTTCGACAAGACATGCCAATAGAGGCCACGCCTCGAAACATGGAACGGCAGGACAAGAAACGGTTCGAAATAAAGACCGGGCCAACATGATGTCACGTTGCAAAAAGTTGTCAGCAGATTGGACTCGTGAAATATTATATTCTCTACGGCTGTGTGTGTGGTATTTATGTTGCAGATCCAGACACATCTCTCGTCCGGAGACTATCTTGGAGTTCGGGAAGGGGAACCCGCCTTGCAATGCCGAAGACAATCTGCGCGCCGGGCACCTCGTCATTGAAGCCTGGTTCAGGGGCTACTGAGGGAGTCCTGGACTAAGGGGTCCTCGGGCGTCCGGCCTGTTAGCCATGGGCCGGACTGATGGGCTGTGAAGATATGAAGACCGAAGACTCTCAACGTGTCCGGATGGGACTCTCCTTTGCGTGGAAGGCAAGCTTGGTGGTCAAACATGAAGATTCCTTTCTCTATAACCGACTTTGTGTAACCCTAGATCCCTCTGGTGTCTATATAAACCGGAGGGTTAGGTCTATAGGACCGAATACTCATAACCATAGTCATACATGCTAGGCTTCGAGGGTTTAGCCATTACGGTCTCGTGGTAGATCAACTCCTGTAATACTCATATTCATCAAGATCAATCAAGCGGGAAGTAGGGTATTATCTCCATAGAGAGGGCCCGAACCTGGGTAAACATTGTGTCCCCCGTCTCCTGTTACCATCGATCCTAGACACACAGTTCGGGACCCCCTACCCGAGATCCGCCGGTTTTGACACCGACAACCACCACCTCCCGCCTTCGGGGCACGGTGGCGGAGCGGGTGATGGCCACGATGGCCGGCAGTGGGGTGGCGGCCACGACGGCGACCTCCCGCCTTCAGGCCACGGCGGCGGAGCGGGAGAAGGCCCTAGCTTTTGACGGTGGTGTGGCGCCAACGGCGGCAGGCAACAGCTACCGACGGGCAGAGGCGGCGGAGCGTGTGGTGGGTGTTCCGCGCACACCGCCGTGGACTGCGCCGCCGCCGCGGTGTAGCCTCCCAGCTGGAGCTGTCCTCTGATGACGGCGGAGTGGCTGAGCGACGATGACGGACCGGTGCCATTGGCGATTGTTGGAGAAGCAGACGAGATAAGCTACAGGGAGGGAGGGGAAAATGCGACGCAGGACTCGCTGGCCGTGAGGGTTTAGCAGGCCGGTAAGCATTGGGATTTTGGGGGATTTTACCGAGTCGGGCGGGAAGCTTGCGCGGGAACCTGCGAGGTTGCATGGGAGCGGGCTCACCGACGATTCATTGGCGCCACTTCGAGCCACCGTTTGGCCAAAAGAACGCCCTCGCGCGCTGCGCAAGCTTGCGCTGTAAGCCGTTTGCGGCAGCGGGGTGACAAGACGTGCGAGAGGAGGATGAAAGGACACGTACACATACGGTTAATACAAAGAAGGTTGCGATTTAATTACCTACTATACCCCCGTCCTGGTTTATCAGTAGGATTTAACTAATAAAATACGAACGCATGTCGCCAAAGATTATATCGTTGGAGTCATATTTGAACATAGTTTCCAGGTATACAATTTTTGTAACATGCATTAACACTTTTTAGTTAAATTTAAGGTTATATACCAGCAAGCATTTGCTCGCAACACACATGGCTTATTCCATCACAAATAGCTCGGATGGATCAACTGTATGCCACGTATCGCACACGCAACTCTAATCTGATTCGTGCTTGATGTCTCCGACATCGCTCGCACAGTTCGTCTTATTTGCCACCTATCACTGTGCCGGTCTCTTCTCGCGTCCCTCGGCAAGCTCTGCTCGCCGTTAGGCGCTGCAACATGCCGTGCTCGCCATTAGGCGCCGCGGCGCACTGGGCTTGTGGACTCCTTTTCTTTGCGTGTTAAACTTCTATATGCATATATATATGGTTGCTCGTCGTTGAGGCGACCGCAGAGCGGTTTGCTCGCGTCCCTCCGCGTGCGCTCTGCCAGTGGTTGGGTGTGAGCACGATCACGTCGGGGCCCCCATATGCATGCGGTTGCACCGTGCGGGTTGCCATGCGATGCAGTTATGTGTGGCACGATGGAGTTACGCGCTGCAAATTAGAACTGAGATCAGGGCCTGCCGATATTCCTGGTTGTCCGGCTTCCCCTTTAATTCCCGCGGCCATTATAACCTTAGTCTCTTCAACCTTTCGATCGTGCCCCACAACACAATAGGCACACCCACGACGACACATAGAGAGGGGATGTCTAGCGGCGCTCCAATGGAGTTCGGCGAGCATAGAGTGGAGACCCACGCGAGGGAGACGGATCTCTCGGTGGTGTACACCATCGACCCGGTCGTGGTGGACGACTACATCAACAGCGTTGAGCAGTTGCTTGCTCAAAACAAGTACGAGATGGTCGGCATCGACCTCTAGTACACCGCCGGTCGTCCCGACATAGATCAGAAGGTTGTCGTTGCCCAGTTGTGCGTGCGCTATCATGTCCTCATCTACCACTACTGCATGGCCACAGAGCCTTGTGACCGTTTCAACAGGTTGTCAACAGCACCGACTACAAGTTCGCCACGGTGGAAACCAAAGACGATGTAAAAGCGCTCAGTGTTACGGGCTTGGCCTGCAAGAACCTTGTCAAAATCCATGACCACTACAGGGTCTGGGGCAGCACGAAGGACTCCCTGGTTGAACTCGCCTCGGCCATCATTGACCCCTACTACGAAAAGGTGAAGCAGGATGCCCAGAGAACAAGTCCCGTATCCTGGCACACAGCCTGGATGCGGCAACTAGATGAACCTCACCTCAGGTTTGCGGCCAAGAGCGTGTACACATGCTACGAGATGCACAGGAGAATCGTTGACATGAGGAAGTGCCTCGTTACCCAAATCGACGAGCCCGGATCGAGCCACAAGCAGAGCAAGCGTCACAAGAAGTAGATGATGATCAAATGATCATTTATGCTAGTTAATCATGCATGTAATATATAGTTTACTTTATTGGTGTGTGGAAATGTCATGTGTGTAGTAGCCACCTATGTAATTATGCATGTAATAGTTTACTTTGGTGTGTGCAAATGCCATGGTTGTAGTAGCCACCTATGTAAGTGGATGTTTAATTTGGTTATGCAACCATGTCCTTATAAGTGTGTATATAATGTTGTTGTTCTGTATGCAATCCCATCGCACAACACACACGTCTTATTAGTAGCAACCATCTGTGTTATTATCGGTCTTCACACACATTTTTTTATTATATACCTGTTTGCCGCGTATCACACACATCTTGTTATATTGAACCGTTTCTGTTCTCTTGTCTCAACACAAACAGTTCATCCGAGTGAACCGCATGCCGTATATCGCACACACCTTGATCTGGCTGACCGTTTCTTTTATGTTGCCTAATCACAAACAGTTCATCCGAGTGAACTGTATGATGTATATCGCACACACCGTCATCTGGCTGCCCGTTTCTTTTGTTCCTCCTCATCGCAAATAGTTAATTGAACTGAATCGTATGCCCTGCATCGCACACTGATACGTCCATTTTGCATCATGCTTTTATATCGATATTTATTGCATTATGGGCTGTTATTACACATTATGTCACAATACTTATGCCTATTCTCTCTTATTTTACAAGGTTTACATAAGGAGGGAGAATGTCGACAGCTGGAATTCTGGGCTGGAAAAGGAGCAAATATTAGAGACCTATTCTGCATAACTCCAAAAGTCATGAAACTCCACGAAAGTTATTTTTGGAAATAATAAAAAATACTGAGCGGAAGAAATACCAGAGGGGGCCCACACCCTGGCCACGAGGGTGGGGGCGCGCCCTACCCCCCTGGGAGCGCCCCTGCCTCGCGGGCCCCCTGTTGGCCCTCCGGTGCCCATCTTCTGCTATATGAAGTCTTTCGTCCGAAGAAAAATCATAAGAAAGCTTTCGGGACAAGACTCCGCTGCCACGAGGCGGAACCTTGGCGGAACCAATCTAGGGCTCTGGCGGAGCTGTTCTGCCGGGGACACTTCCCTCCGGGAGGGGGAAATCATCGCCATCGTCATCACCAACGCTCCTCTCATCGGGAGAGGGCCAATCTCAATCAACATCTTCACCAGCACCATCTCCTCTCAAACCCTAGTTCATCTCTTGTATCCAATTCTTGTCTCCGAGTCCAGGATTGGTACTTGTAGGTTGCTAGTAGTGTTGATTACTCCTTGTAGTTGATGCTAGTTGGTTAATTTGGTGGAAGATCATATGTTCAGATCCTATATGCATATTAATACTCCTCTGATCATGAACATGAATATGCTTTGTGAGTAGTTACGTTTGTTCCTGAGGACATGGGAGAAGTCTTGATATTATTAGTCATGTGAATTTGGTATTCGTTCGATATTTTGATGAGATGTATGTTGTCTCTCCTCTAGTGGTGTTATGTGAATGTCGACTACATGACACTTCACCATTATTTGGGCCTAGAGGAAGGCATTGGGAAGTAATCAGTAGATGATGGGTTGCTAGAGTGACAGAAGCTTAAACCCTAGTTTATGCGTTGCTTCGTAAGGGGCTGATTTGGATCCATATGTTTCATGCTATGGTTAGGTTTACCTTAATACTCCTTTTGTAGGTGCGGATGCTTGCAATAGGAGTTAATCATAAGTGGGATGCTTGTCCAATTAAGGACAGCTCCCAAGCACCGGTCCACCCACATATCAAATTATCAAAGTACCGAACGCGAATCATATGAACGTGATGAAAACTAGCTTGACGATAATTCCCATGTGTCCTCGGGAGCGCTTTTCTCTATATAAGGGTTTTTCCAGGCTTGTCCTTTGCTACAAAAAGGATTGGGCCACCTTGCTGCACTTTATTTAATTTTGTTACTTGTTGCTCGTTACAAATTATCATATCACAAAACTATCTGTTACCTATAATTTCAGTGCTTGCAGAGAATACCTTGCTGAAAACCGCTTATCATTTCCTTCTGCTCCTCGTTGGGTTCGACACTCTTACTTATCGAAAGGACTACGATAGATCCCCTATACTTGTGGGTCATCAAGACTCTTTTCTGGCGCCGTTGCCGGGGAGTGAAGCGCCTTTGGTAGGTGGAATTTGGTAAGGAAAAATTTATATAGTGTGCTGAAATTTACTGTCACTTGTTACTATGGAAAGTAATCCTCCGAGGGGCTTGTTCAGGGTATCTTCACCCCGACCAGTAGAGCAAAGAGTTACTCCTCAACCTACTGAACCTACTGAAGATGAAAATGTCTACTTTGAGATTCCTTCAGGTATAATAGAAAAACTGCTAGCTAATCCTTTTGCAGGAGACGGAACAATGCATCCTGGTGAGCACCTAATCTATGTGGATGAAGTTTGTGGATTATTTAAGCTTGCAGGTGTGCCCGATGATGTTATTAAGAAGAAGGTCTTCCCTTTATCTTTGAAGGGAGATGCATTGACCTGGTATAGGCTATGTGATGACATGGGATCATGGAACTACAAATGATTGAAATTGGAATTTGATCAGAAGTTTTATCCTATGCATCTTGTTCATCGTGATCGCAATTATATATATAATTTCTGGCCTCGCGAAGGAGAAAGCATCGCTCAAGATTGGGGGAGGCTTAAATCAATGTTATATTCATGCCCCAATCATGAGCTCCCAAGAGAGATAATTATTCAAAAAATTTATGCTCGGCTTTCTGATAACAATCGCACCATGCTCGATACTTCTTGTGCTGGCTCTTTTATGATGAAGACTACTGAATTCAAATGAGATTTATTAGAAAGAATTAAACGCAACAATGAAGATTGGGATCTCGATGAAGGTAAGGAGTCAGGTATGACACCTAAGTTTGATTGTGTTAAATATTTTATGGATACCGATGTTTTCCGTAAATTTAGTACTAAATATGGACTTGACTCTGAGATAGTAGCTTCTTTCTGTGAATCTTTTGCTACTCATGTTGATCTCCCTAAGGAGAAGTGGTTTAGATATCATCCTCCCATAGAGGTAAAAGTAGCTGCACCTATTAAAGTTGAAGAAAAGACTATCACTTATAATGATCCTATTGTTCCTACTACTTATGTTGAGAAACCACCTTTTCCTGTCAGGATAAAAGACCATGCTAAAGCTTCAACTGTGATTCGTAAAAGCAATATTAGAACTTATACACCTCCTGAGCAAGTTAAAGTTGAACCTAATATTGCTATTGTTAAATATCTCTTGTCTGATAATATTGATGGGCATGTTATTCATTTCTGTAATGAAACTGCTACAATTGCCAAACCTTGTGCTAAAGATAAACATAGACCTGTGGTAGGCATGCCTGTTATTTCTGTTAAAATAGGAGATCATTGTTATCATGGCTTATGTGATATGGGTGCTAGTGCTAGTGCAATACCTATTGACTTATACAAAGAAATTATGCATGATATTGCACCTACTGAGTTAGAAGATATTGATGTCACAATTAAACTTGCCAATAGAGATACTATTTCACCAATTGGGATTGTTAGAGATGTTGAAGTCTTGTGTGGGAAAACTAAATATCCTGCTGATTTTCTTGTTCTTGGTTCCCCACAAGATAGCTTTTGTCCCATATATTTGGTAGACCCTTCTTGAACACTGTTAATGCTAGGATAGACTGCACCGGCGACTTGAAAGATCTGCTTCACCACTGCCAGACAGAGATAACTGAAGATGAGATCAACAATATGACCAAGTCTCTATTGAACGAGAGTCTGGAAGACTGCAGCAAAGTTGTACTGAATCCTTTCTGCGTTCTCAACCAACCGCCAACTGTAAGCTTTTAAGCTATTTCCGGTTTAAGCATTTTCTTTCATTTAAACTATCTTCTCGTAATCCACTTTATTTGCGCCGGTCGATTCTCCTTTCTGGAAGAAGAAGCTAGATAAGCCGGCCAAGAAGACCCGGACAAAGAGCAAAGCTACCAAAAAGCCTGCCAAGAAGAAGACCAACCCTCCGAGTTATTTAACTTGGACGACAATGATGATGATGATGATGATGATAATGAGTCGGAGGTAGAACTTGACTCTCTTGGCTCATTTTTTATACATCTTATTGACAATGATTACTATCAGGACAACGCGGAGGCTAGCCGTGCAGATGTTGAAGAGGTAACCCTCATTTCCTCCGACTCAGAGAGTTTATCAAGAAAAAGAACTAGAAAAGTGAGCCAGAAAATAAGGTTTTCTCACCCTTTAGCTTACCTAGATCCAAACTTTATTTTGAAGCAACAATAGCACGAGGCTCGTCGGCAGACACGGAATAGCGGAGGGACACTCTCCTCCGGCTTACCCAACACACCGGCCCCATGAAAGCGCCGGAACGAGGTGCCAAAAACTTCATCATTACTTTATCCAAAAGCAAGTCTTATGCGTCAACCACTTAACCCATTCGACTCAAACTATCAGGGAACATCTCACTCCTCTTCCGGCGTGTCAACTGGAACTCAGATTACGGTTTTCAAGGTTGCTCCTGGGTAAGAAATATTTAACCACTTGAAATTTCATGCTAATTGATTGCTAACATATTTGTATTTTTTATTTTCAGTGGCGTGGCCAAGGCCAGCAAAAAGGCAAAAATGAACAAGCCGGCTGAAGATTCCAACCCTTCTGAACCAAAGATGCAATTGCCATAAGCCTCTCATCAAACTGCTGAGGCTACCGTTGATGAGCCGCCACCAGAAGAGCATGACGTCACCATAGACCATATGGACGTTGTGCTGGCCACCACTAAGCCGCCAAGTCCCATCAAGCCTGCTGAAGAGAAGACTGACGATGTCATCATTACTGGACTTGGTTATACAGCGTCAGGAAACCCCACTGCCTTATCCAAGCACAACGCCAAAGAAGAATTGGCTGCTGTTGATAAAGGCAAGTGGAAGGTGGACTTGGATAGCTATGCCCAGTTCAGCGCCCAAGAGATTCACTCCGGTTATTTAAACCGCCTACACACCAGTCGTGACTTTGAAGCCGGCCTGGTCAACCTGATGACGGAGCACTTTGAGGTAAACATTATCATCTTCTCCATATATATATATATATATATATATATATATATATATATATATATATATATATATATATATCTGTCAGCCGCCAAGTCTACTGGATATGATTAACTTGAATATGTTGTAGACTTTAAACATTCTTGTTGAACTTGATAGCCATATCATAGCCTGTTAGAACTGCAGAATCAACAAGTAGCCCCCAAGGGTCGGATTAATCATCATGAATAAGCCGGGACTTATCACCATTACTGTGAATAAAATCTAGCTACGTAGCCCCCATGAGTCAGCTATATTCATAGCAGCATAGCCGGGTCATCATGGAATTGTTAGCAAAAAAGAGCAATATGCATTAGCCCCCAAGTGCCAAGTAAAATACTTGTATTGTGCTTGGGACTTCAGATAAGATGATCATAATATTCCCTATCTTTGTAATGTACAGGCTGAGCTTAATACAAAAGAATCCCAAGTTGCTGATCTTCGTCAGAACATCTCCACTCAGCAAGCTACAACATCAAAGGCCCAGACAGATTTGAAAACTGCTTTGGAAGAGATGGGAAAGATGAAGAAGGACTTCAAGGCTGACAGGAACAGCTGGGACACGAAAAAGCCGGCTCTAGTCAAAAGAGCGGAAGAAGCTGAAGCTGCCCTTAAACCAGTGACTGAAGAGTTGTCCGGCTTAAAACGCCAGATCAGTAACATGACATCTGCTATCTTCGGTAAATAACATTGTTTGTTGATCATTCCTCCATAAAATATATCAATCTTTTCCCGGTTTATCAATCTCATTTGCTGATACAGGCCCCAGAAGCTCCAACTTTGGTCAAGATATGTGCAAAAAGCTCAAAGCCACGTACACTTTGGTGGAACAGTTATATACTGGTGCTCAACGGGTCATATCTGCCGCTTCGCATAAAAAGCAACCTCTTTTACTTACCAAAGAAGTATTGGAGAAACTGTCGGTGATGCCCAGAGGCTTAATGATCTGAAGCTGTCAGCGGCAAGAGCCGGCGCCATGACCGCCCTGAGCCGGGCAAAGGCCTGGGAAGCAGATCTTGATCCAGAAGAATTAGCCAGTGGCTGCCCAAGCGTCAAAGAAGACGGGTCTGATTTCAGTGCTGCTATTTTTTCCCAAATAGCAAGGGCGATGTGTCCATTAGCAAGTAAGCTGGCTGAAGAAACAGATCTGTCCCAATACCAGGCGGCTTATGATGCTGAAAACAAGAAGGTCAAAGCGCCGATTCATGAAGCCCAGGATCTTATTCCGCCAATTCGTAAGCACACCTTTGCCCCTGATATTGACCCGTCAACACTTATTGATGACAAGGCTGTGTTCAAAGCTTTGACTGGGATCAATTGGTCATCGCCTAACTTCCAGACAACAGGGGAAGAAGAAGAACCAGCACAGGATGACCCGGGAGCCTCGACCGCCAAGACTAGAAGTCTTAATTCATGAGCCAGTTTACCAGCCATAGCATTTGGATGCTGTGTATCTCAAAACACTTATTCTTTTGTGGCCACATGATGCGTTGTAATAGGCTAGTTGAAAAAACCGTGATCTGCCACACCATCGTGCGTGTTTATTTGCATAACACTTATGAACCATCGATCTGTTATTTGAAGATCTTCCACTTATGCTTATAATGTCATCAATTATGCAGACCATGTTTATCATGTTTCCTGCACATAAGTAGATAACCGGTGCCCTGGAAGTTTATCCCAGGGCGGGTCATAATGCCCCATATAAAATCCATTGGTGACTGAATAGTCCTTAACCAGGGCGGGTTTATTAAAACCTCATATAATCATAACAAAGTAAATATCATACCTGTGATATTTGTTCATAATGCCGGCTTACCAAGCCATATGCAGTAAGGGTAACAGCCCGAAGACCTAGAGCGCAGAACTCCAAGCTTATAATCAAGTCTTTCACTGGCGACTTATCGTCAAAGCCAGGCCGGGTCATCAAAACTCCGGATAAACTCAAATATGCATCATAAGGATCAAGGCAACATGGCCCGAACCAATTTGTTAAACCATATATCAATAAACAAAGTTCAAAAAATGAATAACAAAAAATCAAGGCTTTCATAGGCGGCCATGCCTCAATCATCAAGTGCTTTTCATGGGCTTGCACAACCACTAAGTTAATCCTTCATTTAAACCTTGTAAGCCGGGCCTCACATGACCAACTGCCGTTTTAACCTTGACAAGTTCACGGTATTAATAAGATTTACTGTCAAGAGTTCGGCGGGTCATTCCAGGATTACTTGGGCGGAGTGGCAGACATACAAGGCAGTATCAACTGAATTTTTTTGGTGTATACACCTGGTGTTTCAAGCCAATCAAAAGGGTTATCAAAGCTATCACTTGTATGCGTCGGTGCTATACAAATGGTTTTAAACCCCTTTCCGCGACGACATTTGGAACCATCGCCAAATGAGTGTGGGCGATAGGGGTGTCCTTCCCACACGACCCAGAAATCGTCGGGGATAGGCCCTCCTGGGACACAGGCTGGGGCCGTGTGCGATCGAGCGAGGCATCGAAACCCAATCAATTCCATTCGTATGTACATCCCACACGATGAATCCCAGAAAAACATTTCCATTCGTATGTATATCACACACAGTCAATCCAAGGAATATGTTTCCGTTCTTATGTACATCCCACACAGTAAATCCAAGGAAAACGTTTCCGGTCGTATGTATATCACACACAGTCAATCCAAGGAATACGTTTCCGTTCTTATGTACATCCCAGACAGTCAACCCAGGGAAAACGTTTCCGTTCGTATGTACATCCCACGCAGTTTTATGTGTAGGCTCGTGTGTGAAAGGTGTAGCTATCGTACATGCTCTGCCGTGGTTAACTGTTTGCTTTTATCAACTACATCACACACGATTTGATGAAGAAAACTGTGTGGCATTGGGCTATCCATCACAAGCGCTTTTACTGCTCGAACCGTTTGCAAAGTTCCATGACACGTTTAGCAGGTTTATTAATTTACAATTAATAATTTTTGTATTACGTAAATTCACATTTCATATCGAACATCTGTTTGCCAATTTCATATCAGACACATAAATATATTATAACATCACAGTACAATAGCTACATGAAAACAACACAGTACAACATATAGCTAGTTCAACTTCATAAGAACAATATTAGAACAATATATTCATTTCCCTAATCGAGATCATCCAGGCTCGTCTTATCCACCTCTGCTTTCAGTTCAGTAACAACCTGTGTTGCACTGGCCAACTAGGAAAGTGCCTCCTCCTTCGCCAACACCATCTTAGCAAAGTCCGATTTAAAAAATCTGAGCTCATTCTCCACCTTCCTGTTTTTATCCCGCATCTTCAAATATTCTTCAGCGTTGACAACACTTTCTCTAAGCCTACGTCTGTTCTCTTCCTCATACATGCTCCAGAGCTTCGCTAGGCACATCTTCAAAGACTATGGCAACTGTTGATCAACCCACTCAAAGTAAGAACACTTCTGTTCATCCTATAATACTTAAAACTAGATCAGTAACAATTGTACGGGAAATGGGTTTATAGCAACATAGAAAATCACCAATGCTTATTTTGAAAAACTGAAGAAACATGTTAATTATGATATCTTCTCAAAAAGATCAATGTGCAAATGAATTAATTGCTACTGAGACAACAACCAAATTCTGGAACATCAGAAGCTATAATTAACTACAACAACGCTACAAGTTCTTACTCATGTACAATAAATAACAAATTGAACATTTTATGAGGAAGGTAAATATAACTACAACGTCATAGCGACAGTGTTTGGATGACAGCAAATTGATACTAACAGGTGTGTACATGCATAAATTTAGTAACATAGAACTAATAGCACTAAGGCCGTCCACTATGTATGCCAAAACTGGTGTAAAGACAACTGTTGCTCCATCTCGCACCTGTGCCCAGCACTGGCGAGCCGATGCAGCGGAAAAAAATCAGGGACCCGGACTCCAGAGCACCTTGTTGCTCCGATGCCCAGTTCCTTCATGCCATAAAGATTTAGTATTTTACTGCTTGGCTGCTCGGATGTGTGAACCAAAGTTGGCTGCACAAACTGCTGAAGCGGTGCTAAATTATTTCCTAATGGCACCGCTGATGAGATGGCAACAATTTTAGATACTAGGTACAAACTGTGACACTGTCTTAGGATGCGTTTGGTTGAAGGTGTGGCATGAATGGGTTGGGACCATGACAGTGTCTGAATCACATCTAACAAATGATTTGTAACAACGAAAGAGGGTCTAACCTTCTCTGCACATGCCAGAAACTTCCTCCCACTATCCACAGATTCAAACGCAAGTAGCTTCACGCATGGATATTGGTGGTGACAACGAGCAGATAGATCTTCAGCCACCCTGCTCCATTCGTTGCCACTGATGGTCCTAGGGAGCTACAAGAGGAAGAAATGACTCAAATCGACCGCCGGGTAAAAATCCTTCATTCCAAGTCATAGCCCGAGAGAGAGAAGAGAGGCATACCCGGGTGGTGAAGGAGTCGTCATCGGAGGAGGAACCGCTGGAGAGGTCTTTGAAGAAGACCATGGCAACCCCGGCGGTACGGCGAGAGCGAGGAAGCGGCTATAGCTTAGGAAGGAAGGAAGGAAGGAAGGAAGGAGGAAGCAGGGGAAATGTGACTTGTGGTCGGGAAGAAAAGGGGGTGGGGAAGGGGGGGCGAGGGTAGATATTTTGGCGGTAGGCCAAAATTTTGGAAATGTGGAGGGAACATTGCGCGCGGTGCCGCCGAACCATTCACTTTGAACGATTGTATGCATCGCAAACGATTCTTTTGCTTTACGTGCATGGGATGAGTTTGATAATTCAAATTTTGGTGTAAATTTTCCCGGGTACGTCATTGCATAATTTAATATCGCTTGCTAATTTGGGCACACAAAAGAGCGTACAACAAACAGACCACACTTACTGAATCGAGCAATTTTAGTAATTAAACAGAGCCAGTTGACCTAAACATTGCTCTAACAAAAGACCAGCATTAAAAACAAAGCCTAAGTACGCATAATTTTAACAAATCCACCGTCGCGCCCCCCTGCTGGCGACATGCCGCCGTTGGGGGACTTCGATGACTTGTCCTGGCGACATGCCGCTGTTGGGGGACTTCGCGCCCCCCTGCTGAAGTTGACCGCGTTCTCGTCCTCTTCCTCAGCGCCGCCCTCAAGGTTGTAGTACTCGTAGTAGTGGCTGCACTAGAGCTCGCGTTGGTACTCCACCGCCGATTCCTCGACGGACACTCTTTTCTACCTCGTCCTCGGCCACGCACAACTCCTCCTCCTGGCGCTCCCCGATCTCCGCCACCTCTGGCATCTCCAGCTCTCGCTCGGCGAGCTCATGAGGAAGCAGGTGCTCCATGGCCACCGCCACCTTTTCGGACGTGGGCTGCATGCTGGAGTCTGAGGTGGCCTATAATATCTTGGCGTGTGCATCCTCGATATTGGCGTGGATGGCCTCGACCCGGGCTAGGGCGACATCGGTGGCACGGACGGCAGCTCGAGCGCTCTCGGTGTTTGCAGCCACCGTAGCAGCAGCAGCTATAGCCACCGTCTCGGATGCTGCAGCTTCCCTATCGGCTGCCGCGGACGCCCTCTCGGCGGAAGCAGCCGCGCTCAATATGGATGCGGCGGCACTCTCGGCGTAGGCGGCCGCACTGTCGGCGCAGCGGCGGCGCTCAGGCGGGACGCGGCCATCATACGTGCCTTCATGAAGCGTTTCCACGACGTCATTTTTGCAAGAAGGGGATGCGGGAATGGGGATCGGGATTCATGGATTCGGGGGGTGCCGGCACTGGAGCAGACGAGCCGGCGAAGCTTAAGGAGGGAGACTTAAATAGACCCAGATATTTTCATCGCAAACGGTTCCTAGAAAACAACTGTGTGTGATGCTGTAGATATTTTTTATTAGCTATGAAAGACGAATTTGGTGTAAAGTGGCAACGGATGGTGTTTTAAATGTACGAGAAATTTTGTAGTACTAATACAACTGTCATGTCAAATTTTGGAAAATTTCAGGGGTCATTTGACCTTTTAAGACATTTAAGTAATTTTCTAGCCATTTAATGATCGTAATTGAAATTTGAACTACATGTACATGCAACAACTAACCATAATGGTTTGAAAAGTCATATTTTGTGTACTTTTGTGCGATTTAATTCCATATTCAGTAAATTGGAAGGAATTTTCAAACATATTGGTCTAACGGCTATGACACAATTAAGCATTGAGTGCCATGGCATTTAAATTCCAAAACATTTAAAAAATATCAGAAACACATGAAACCTTGGTTGATGTAATGTCATGCTACCAACATGATGTGGTTAAAAATTTCACATGTGTGATGAAAGTTTGGACACACCCCTCACAAACCGGAGCAACTCACTAGAAGGCTCGTGGTTCCGAGAGGGAACAATGCATGTTTGATGACGAATGAGAGATAGCTTCCTCTTATAGCCTTCAAATTTTTTCTACGTGTAACGTGCACTAATAGAACTGTCATGTGAAAATTTGGAATATTTCAGGGGTCATTTGACCTTTTGAAGGCATTTAAGTGATTTTCTAGCCATTTAATGACCGTAATTCAAATTTGAACTATATCTACATGCAACGCCTAACCATAACGGTTTAAAAAAAATCATATTTGTGTACTCGTGTGCGAGTTAATTCCATGTGCAGTAAATTAGAAGGAATTTCAAACATATTTGTCTCATGACATGGACACATGCATACGTATGCATGGAGTGCCATGGCATTTTAATTCAAAAAAATCAAAAAAAAAATCAGAAACACTTTAAACCTTGGTTGATGTAATGTCATGCTACCAAGATGATGTGGTAAAAAAATGACATGTTTGACGAAAGTTTGGAGACACTCCCCTCACAAACCGGAGTAACTCAATAGAAGGCTCGTGGTTCCAAGAGGGAACAATGCATGTTTGATGACGAACGGGAGATAGCTTCCTCTTACAGCCTTCAATTTTTTTCTATGTTTAACGTGCACTACTACAACTGTAATGTGAAAATTTGGAAAATTCTAAGGGTCATTTGACCTTTTAAACACATTTAAGTGATTTTCTAGCCATTTAATGACCGTAATTCAAATTTGAACTACATCTACATGCAACGGCTAACCATAACGGTTTGAAAAATCATATTTGTGTACTTGTGTGTGAGTTAATTCCATGTGCAGTAAATTAGGAATTTTGAAAACATATTTGTCTCACGACATGGGCACATGCAAATGTATCTGTGGAGTGCCATGGCATTTTAATTCAAAAAATTTAAAAAATATATCAGAAACACATGAAAACTTGGTTGATGTAATGTCATGCCAACAAGATGATGTGGTAAAAAAATTGGCATGTTTGATGAAAGTTTGGACACACAGCCCTCACAAACCAGAGCAACTCACTAGAAGGCTCGTGGTTCTGAGAGGGAACAATGCATGTTTGATGATGAACGGGAGATAGGTTCCTCTTACAGCCTTCAAATTTTTTCTACGTGTAACATGCACTAATACAACTGTCATGTGAAAATTTGGAAGTTTTCACGGGTCATTTGACCTTTTGAAGACATTTAAGTGTTTTTCTAGCCATTTAATGATCGTAATTCAATTTTGAACTACATCTACATGAAATGGCTAACCATAACGGTTTGAAAAATCATATTTGTGTACTTTTGTGCGAGTTAATTCCATGTGCAGTAAATTAGAAGGAATTTTCAAACATATTTTTGTCTCACGACATGGACACATGCAAATGTATGCATGGAGTGCCATGGCATTTTAATTCAAAAAAATTAAAAAATGATCAGAAACACATGAAACCTCACTTGATGTAATGTCATGCCACCAAGATGATGTGGTAAAAAAATTGGTATGTTTGACGAAAGTTTGGACACACACCCCTCACAAACCGGAGCAACTCACTAGAAGGCTCGTGGTTCCGAGAGGGAACAATGCATGTTTGATGACGAACGAGAGGTAAGTTCCTCTTACGGCCTTCAAATTTTTTCTACATGTAACGTGCACTAATACAACTGTCATGTGAAAATTTGGAAGATTTCAGGAGTTATTTGACCTTTTGATGACATTTAAGTGATTTTCTAACCATTTAATGACCGTAATTCAAATTTGAACTACATCTACATGCAACGCCTAACCATAACGGTTTGAAAAATCAAATTTGTGTACTTGTGCGCGAGTTAATTCCATGTGCAGTAAATTAGAAGGAATTTTCATACATATTAATCTCACGGCATGGACACATGCATATGTATGCATGGAGTGCCATGGCATTTTAATTCAAAAAAATTAAAAAAATATCAGAAACACATGAAACCTTGGTTGATCTAATGTCATGCCACCAAGATGATGTGGTAAATAATTGGCATGTTTGACGAAAGTTTGGACACACACCCCTCACAAACCGGAGCAACTCACTAGAAGGCTCATGGTTCCGAGAGGGAACAATGCATGTTTGATGACGAACGGGAGATAGCTTCCTCTTACGGCCTTTAATTTTTTTTCTACGTTTAACGTGCACTACTACAACTGTAATGTGAAAATTTGGAAAATTGTAGGGGTCATTTGACCTTTTAAAGACATTTAATTGATTTTCTAGCCATTTAATGACCATAATTCAAATTTGAACTACATCTACATGCAACACCTAACCATAACGGTTTGAAAAATCATATTTGTGTGCTTGTGTGCGAGTTAACTCAATGTACAGTAAATTAGAAGGAATTTTCAAACATATTTGTCTCACGGCATGGACACATGCATATGTATGCATGGAGTGCCATGGCATTTTAATTCAAAAAAATTAAAAAAAATATCAGAAACACATGAAACCTTGGTTGATGTAATGTCATGCCACAAAGATGATGTGGTAAAAAATTGGCATGTTTGACGAAAGTTTGGACACACACCCCTCACAAACCGGAGCAACTCACTAGAAGGCTCCTGGTTCCGAGAGGGAACAATGCTTGTTTGATGACGAACGGGAGATAGCTTCCTCTTACAGCCTTTAATTTTTTTCTACATTTAACGTGTAGTACTATAACTGTAATGTGAAAATTTGGGGTCATTTGACCTTTTAAAGACATTTAATTGATTTTCTAGCCATTTAATGACCGTAATTCAAATTGGAACTACATCTACATGCAACGCCTAACCATAACGGTTTGAAAAATCATATTTGTGTGCTTGTGTGCGAGTTAATTCTATGTGCAATAAATTAGAAGGAATTTTCAAACATACCTGTCTGACGACATGGACACATGCATATGTATGCATGGAGTGCCATGGCACATTAATTCCAAAAAATTAAAAAATGATCAGAAACACGTGAAACCTTACTTGATGTAAAGTCATGCCACCAAGATGATGTGTTAAAAAATTGGCATGTTTGACCAAAGTTTGGACACACACCCCTCACAAACCGGAGCAACTCACTAGAAGGCTCGTGGTTCCGAGAGCGAACAATGCATGTTTGATGACGAACGGGAGATAGCTTCCTCTTACGGCCTTTAAATTTTTTCTACGTTTAACGTGCACTACTACAACCGCAATGTGAAAATTTGGAAAATTCTTGGGGTCATTTGACCTTTTAAAGACATTTAATTGATTTTTTAAACATTTAATGTCCGTAATTAAAATTTGAACTACATCTACATGCAACACCTAACAATAACGGTTTGAAAAATCATATTTGTGTACTTGTGTGCGAGTTAATTCCATGTGCTGTAAATTAGAAGGAATTTTCAAACATATTTGTGTCACGGCATGGACACATTCTTATGTATGCATGGAGTGCCATGGCATTTTAATTCCAAAATTAAAAAAATGATCAGAAAAAACATGAAACCTTGCTTCATGTAATGTCATGCCACCAAGATGATGTGGTAAAAAAATTGGCATGTTTGATGGAAGCTTGGACACACAGCCCTCACAAACCGCACAAATAACTAGAAGGCTTGTGGTTCCGAGAGGGAACAATGCATGTTTGACGATGAACCGTAGATAGCTTCCTCTTACGGCCTTCAATTTTTTTCTACATTTAACGTGCACTACTGCAACAGTAATGTGAACATTTGGAAAATTCTAGGGGTTATTTCACCTTTTAAAGACATTTAATTGATTTTCTAGCCATTTAATGACCGTAATTCAAATTTGAACTACATCTACATGCAACGCCTAACCATAACGGTTTGAAAAATCATATTTGTGGGCTTGTGTGCGAGTTAATTCCATATGCAATAAATTAGAAGGAATTTTCAAACATATTTGTCTCACGACATGGACATGTGCATATGTATGCATTGAGTGCCATGGCATATTAATTCCAAAAAAATAAAAATGATCAGAAACACATGAAACCTTGCTTGATGTAATGTCATGCCACCAAGATGATGTGGTAAAAAATTGGCATGTTTGATGAAAGTTTGGACTCACACACCTCACAAACCGGAGCAACTCACTAGAAGGCTCGTGGTTCCGAGAAGGAACAATGCATGTTTGATGACAAACGGGAGATAGCTTCCTCTTACAGCCTTCAAATTTTTTCTACGTTTAACGTGCACTACTACAACTGTACTGTGAAAATTTGGAAAATTCTAGCGGTTATTTGACCTTTTAAAGACATTTAAGTGATTTTCTAGCCATTTAATGACCGTAATTCAAATTTGAACTACATCTGAATGCAACGCCTAACCATAACAGTTTGAAAAATCACATTTGTGTACTTGTGTGCGAGTTAATTCCATGTGCAGTAAATTAGAAGGAATTTTCAAACATAATTGTCTCACGGCATGGACACATGCATATGTATGCATGGAGTGCCATGGCATTTAAATTCCAAAAAAATAAAAAAATGATCAAAAAAACATGAAACCTTGCTTGATGTAATGTCATGCCACCAAGATGATGTGGTAAAAAATTGGCATGTTTGACGATAGTTTGGACACACCCTCACAAACCGGAGCAACTCACTAGAAGGCTCGTGGTTCCGAGAGGGAACAATGCATGTTTGATGACGAACGGGAGATAGCTTCCTCTTACGGCCTTCAAATTTCTTCTACGTTTAACGTGCACTACTACAACTATACTTTGAAAATTTGGAAAATTCTAGTGGTCATTTGACCCTTTGAAGACATTTAAGTGATTTTCTAGCCATTTAATGACTATAATTCAAATTTGAACTACATCTACATGCAACGCCTAACCATAACGGTTTGAAAAATCATATTTGTGTACTTGTGTGCGAGTTAATTCCATGTGCAATAAATTAGAAGGAATTTTAAACATATTTGTCTCACGACATGGACACATGCATATGTATGCATGGAGTGCCATGGCATTTTAATTCCAAAAAATTTAAAAAATGATCAGAAACACATGAAACCTTGATTGGTGTAATGTCATGCCACCAAGATGATGTGCTAAAAAATTGGCATGTTTGACGAAAGTTTGGACACACACCCCTCACAAACCGGAGCAACTCACTAGAAGGCCGTGGTTCCGAGAGGGAACAATGCATGTTTGATGACGAACGGGAGATAGCTTCCTCTTACGGCCTTCAAATTTTTCCTACGTTAGCGTGCACTACTACAACTGTAATGTGAAAATTTGGAAAATTCTAGGGGTCATTTGACCTTTTAAAGACATTTAATTCATTTTCTAGCCATTTAATGACTGTAATTTAAATTTGAACTACATCTACATGCAACGCCTAACCATAACGGTTTGAAAAATCATATTTCTTTGCTAGTGTGCGAGTTAATTCCATATGCAATAAATTAGAAGGAATTTTAAACATATTTGTCTCACGACATGGACACATGCATATGTGTGCATGGAGTGCCATGGCATTTTAATTCCAAAAAATTTAAAAATGATCAGAAACACCTGAAACCTTGATTGATGTAATGTCATGCCACCAAGATGATGTGGTAAAAAATTGGCATGTTTGACGAAAGTTTGGACACACACCCCTCATAAACCGGAGCAACTCACTCGAAGGCTCGTGGTTCGAAGAGGCAACAATGCATGTTTGATGACGAACGGGAGATAGCTTCCTCTTACGGCCTTTAAATTTTTTCTATGTTTAACGTGCACTACTACAACTGTACTATGAAAATTTGGAAAATTCTAGCGGTCATTTGACCTTTTGAATACATTTAAGTGATTTTCTAGCCATTTAATGACTATAATTCAAATTTGAACTACATCTACATGCAACGCCTAACCATAACGGTTTGAAAAATCATATTTGTGTACTTGTGTGCGAGTTAATTCCATGTGCAGTAAAATAGAAGGAATTTTCAAACATATTGGTCTCACGGCACGGACACATGCATATGTATGCATGGAGTGCCATGGCATTTTAAATCCAAAAAATTAAAAAATGATCAGAAAAACATGAAACCTTGCTTGATGTAATGTCATGCCACCAAGATGATGTGGTAAAAAAATTGGCATGTTTGACGAAAGTTTGGACATGCCCCCCTCAAAAACCGGAGCAACTCACTAGAAGGTTCGTGGTTCCGAGAGGGAACAATGCATGTTTGATGATGAACGGGAGATAGCATCCTCTTACGACTTCAATTTTTTTCAAAGTTTAACGTGCACTAATACAACTGTCATGTGCAAATTTGGGAAATTTCAGGGGTCATTTGACCTTTTGAAGACATTTAATTGATTTTCAAGCCATTTAATGACCGTAATTCAAGTTTTAACTACATCTATATGCAACGGTTAACCATAACGGTTTGAAAAATATTATTTTTTTGTACTTGTGTGCGAGTTAAAAAGTCATCAGACGATGTAAATATCTGGTGTTCAAAAAAGAAAATGTAAAGATCTAGCAAGACAACTGGCCCCCACACGATTGGCATGCTATCTCGCGGCTCGAGGTTTCGTAGGTGAGTGGCGGGGATCATTAATTAGACACGGTTCGGTATTGGAAACTGTCAGCTATTATGTTCACACACGGATTTTGCTGCGGGAATCGTGTGTAATTCAAACTACGGTACTCGTAAATTCCGGCGACCTGTGTGTGTACTGTTCCCGTCGATCTAGATTACGGCCGCCAATAAATACTACCTTGCTCATGTTGTCCCGCCTGCATTCTCATCTACATCATCCCCTCGCTCGCGCTCTCTCTCTCGCTCTCTCTCAAATCTCTGCCATGGCGCCGTCGGTCTGCCCACGCGCCGATGAGGGGTCGCCGCCCCCGAGGACGCTCACTCGAATAGCAGCGACGAGGAACCCTACGCGCCGTCGGACGAGGTTGCGCCGGACCCCCCAAATTTGGATTGGTTTTGGGGCCAGTACAATCTTTGTCTATGGAAGTCGCTGCCGCTGGCTGAGAAAGCCAGGCAAGTGGTGGTTCAAGAAGGAGATGGCGGAGGAGGAAGCCAGGTACCAGGCGGCCTATGAAGCCCATGATGCCGCTTGGAAAAAGGAGGCGGTGGAGCTTTGGGGGCGGGCGCGTCGTCGTGCGGAGGAGGTGTACAAAGACGGGTACTTCATGAGGAAGGTCAAAGGCGCTGGGCGCCTCGTCGCTGCGTGGAGGTGGGCCGATAAGCTCCAGCGTGCCACCGATGAGGAGCTCCGGTGGGCGCCCAACGAAATGGCAAGATCGTTCACGCTCGTCCGCCAACAAGAGGCAGATCGGTACGTCAAGCGCTGCGAGGCGGAGGAGGCGGAGTACTGCCTCCGCACTAGGAAGACGCCGCGCACCAGGGAGCTGCTGGCGAGGGGCTGCCGGAATACTGGCCCCAGGAGGGATTATTAGTTTTAGTATTGTTCGTTTTCAATTTTATGCATTGTACCTAGTAGTTAAGTATCATCATGTATATGTGATGATTATATATATATATATATATATATATATATATATATATATATATATATATATATATATATATTCTGTGATGAACTAATTAACAATTTATATATATATATATTTTATGAATTCCATTTTCTAGCTGTTTTTGTATACTAATTTGAATCTAGCTGTTATCATCCACATATACAGAATGGAAAGCGTATATACACACATTGAAGGATAACATATAAGAACGGAAAACAGAGTACACACATTGAAAGAGAGCAATAAAAAGAGCAATACTATGATTGCTATGAATACATAGCTATCCACGTCGAAACGACTCAACAAAATAAAATGCGTCCATGAGACCATGACCAGCAACCCTTGCCTACGGTAGCTCTTGGCTCTGCCTGAACTCGTGCAGGCGTTCGTCCAAGCGGTCGACATGCTCACGCTACATTTGGATCGCGATCTCGAGCTCCAAGTTGGCTATTTCATCAGAGATCACCAGCTCGAGGACGCGACGACCATGTTCCTCTACCGCGTCCAGGTGGACACCTAGGCCAAGGAGGCGGTCGAGCCTACCGACCAGCACGTTGGCATTGAGTGGGCCGCGGACAAGGCGAACGGCGCGACCCATGCGAACGGCGCAGCGAGCGCCTGGTGCAAGTACGGCACGGCCGGCCTCTGGTGCAAGTATGGCACAGAGGGCCTCTACCCACTCCTGGCGAGGAATGGGGGTACTGACGGGACGTTTACCCAGCTGTGACGCCGTGTCGACAACAGGCAAGCGCCGATGGATCCGCTCTTGCTGTACGGCGCGCCGCGCCTCTCGCTCTGCGACGCTCCAACGGTCTCGCCGTGCGGTGAGTCGCAGCCTATCGACGCGGACGTGCCTAGCTTGCTCTGCGGCGCGCCATCGATGATGTTGTGCGGCGAGCTGCAGCCTGTCGGTGCTGACATGCCTATCTTGATCCGCGGCGCTGAAGCGCCATGCGCCAAGAGTCTGCTCAACCCTGGTGATGACGCGCATCTCGGCGTCATCCATCGCGTTGCGGGGGAGTGCCGTGGCCTCGATGGGCCATGGCGCCTTCTGGTTTTCCTCGTCGACGAGGTTGATGGCAGAGGCGGCGCTTTGGTGGGTTGGCATGCTTGGAAAAGGTGGATGTGCTACAGGCTACGCTTGTTGCCTCCGTGCATCGCGCGCCGCCTAGGTTTATGCGCAATATCGCTCGGTGGCGGGAACAGGTGAGGAAATGGCGGGAAACAGCGGCGTGTTCATAAAACGCCATCAATTAATGGAAACTTAGCATATAAGGAATATCAAGCTAGCACAAGAAGTAGATGATGATGAGATGAACACGGACCACACTAGGGAACCCATCGGTGATGCATTCATCAATCGCAAACGGTTGTACACTAGCAAGCGTTTGCCCACAACACACACGGCTTCTTCCATCACAAATAGGTCGGATGGATCAACTATATGCCACCTATCACACATTGTCAAAAAGTAATGCGGTAGACCTTCTTTAACATGTGTCAAAATAATAATAAAATAAAAAACAAGGACCTCGAGGTTAAATTAACTCATGGGATGGGTCATATCAGTCATTTAATTTGGCAGATATGACCCATCCTATCAGTTAATTTAACATCAACCCAACTTCCCATCCAGTTACCCATCTGATGGCCACTCCAGCCTGAGCACACTTAACTTGAGAGTTCTCTTACATGAGCTACTAGTGGAACAACTAGTCCTTGCTGATACAGGATGCCTCTTCGCATCCTTATGGCATATCCGGATGACCGCCCGTCCCCCAATGGCCAATAGATGTTGTGTAGACAGAGCATATCACATACGTCTTACTAGAAGCAATCGTCTGTGTTATTATCGGTCTTCGCACACATTTCTGATTACAGACCTGTTTGCCGCGTGTCACACACATCTTGTTATATTGAACCGTTTCTGTTCTCTTGTCTCAACGCAAACAGTTCATCCGAGTGAACCGCATGCCGTATATCGCACACACCTTGATTTGGCTGACCGTTTCTTTTGTGTTGCCTAATCACAAACAGTTCATCCGAGTAAAGCGTATGCTGCATATTGCACACACCTTCATCTAGCACCCCATTTCTTTTGTTCCTCCTCATCGCAAACAGTTGATTTAACTGAACCGTATGCCCTGAATCGCACACACATCCAAAATATGAACCGTTTTTGATGCATCCGTCATCGCAAATGTTTTGCACCCTTTTTGATGGTTTTTTACACCACCGTTTGCGATTATTGCATCGCACACAGTTTCGTCGAAGGGTCTCTGATTGTAGTGTCGCGTTAGCAGCATCCTGCAGTAGTGTACGTTAAATGAACAGGGAGCCCCCAAGTGATATATATTGAACCATGAAGTCAGGGTACCTATGTTTGAGCTGTGCTCTGCAACAAACTCTCTTTGGTCCCTGTAACCCGGGCATCAAGCCTCCAAGTAGGTTGTAGCAACGACGTTCAAGCCAAATCAATAGGGTAGTCACAGCTATGCTCAATGAGTAGGAAGCCCCCAAGTATTTTGTAATCATGGTGTACAAGCCGGATCAAGAGGGTAGTCATAGCTATGCTCAATAAGCAAGAAGCACCCAAGTGATCATATGAAGTGACAATAAAGACTCATATTCTCAGAAATGAAACGACAAAGGCCCTGAATTATCAGGGATGCTGACTTTATTATACTAATCATAATATATACATTGATAGAAGTGTGTACATCACAAGAGCTGGTGGCTCAGGTGTAATAAGGCCGAAGATGAGCAATATTCTATGGCCGGCGGGTCTCCTCCTCCGACGTGCGTGAGTCCTTGCGGGCTTGAACATCGATAAGGTAGTATGACCCGTTGTTCAGATTTTTTCTGACCACAAAGGGCCCTTCACAAGGTGCGGATAGCTTGTGCATGTCAGTTTGATTCTGGATGAGCCGGAGCACCAAATCTCCTTCTTGAAAGGTCCTGGTTTTAACCCGGCGGCTATGATAACGACGCAGATCTTGCTGGTAAATCACCGGACGAGCTGCCGCAAGGTCACGCTCCTCATCCAACAGGTTAAGAGCATCCTGACGTGCTTGTTCATTATCAGCTTCAACATAAACCACCACACGGGGCGAGTCATGATGGATGTCACTAGGGAGAACCGCCTCTGCACCGTAAACCATGAAGAAAGGCCTGTAACCCATAGATCTATTGGGGGTAGTATTGATACTCCATAGCACTGAGGGCAATTCCTCCACCCAACAACCCGGCATCCTTTGCAAAGGGACCATAAGCCGGGGCTTTATACCTCTCAAGATTTCTTGATTGGCTCTTTCAGCTTGACCATTGGACTGGGGGTGAGCCACAGATGACACATCAAGACGAATATGTTCACGTTGACAAAATTCTTTCATAGCACCTTTAGATAAATTGGTACCATTATCCATGATGATACTGTGAGGGCAGCCAAAACGGAAAATCACCTTTTTGATGAATTGAACCGCTGTTGCCGCGTCACACTTGCTGACTGGCTCTGCCTCAACCCACTTTGTAAATTTGTCAACCGCCACCAAGAGGTGAGTCTTTTTGTCCTTGGATCTTTTGAAAGGTCCCACCACATCCAGCCCCCAGACTGCAAATGGCCAAGTAATTGGAATCATCCTCAATTCTTGAACCGGCACCTGAGCTCGTCTTGAAAATTTCTGACAACCATCACATTTACTGACCAAATCCTCCGCATCAGCATGAGCCGTCAGCCAATAAAATCCATGACAAAAAGCCTTGGCTACGAGAGACTTAGAACCGGCATGATGACCACAATCTCCTTCATGAATCTCTCGTAAAATCTCACGGCCTTCCTCAGGAGAAACAAAACGTTGAAACACCCCTGTGACACTGCAGCGATGCAACTCTCCATTGACAATAGTCATTGATTTAGACCGCCGGGTTATCTACCTGGCCAAAGTTTCATCTTCAGGTAACTCGCCCCGGGTCATATAAGCCAAATATGGAACAGTCCAATCAGGAATAGCATGAAGAGTCGCCACCAACTACGCCTCCGGGTCAGGAATAGCAAGATCTTACTCCATAGACAATTTGACCGAGGGATTATGCAGGATATCAAGGAAAACATTAGGTGGCACCGGCTTACGCTGGGATCCTAGCCGGCTTAAAGCATCGTTCGCCTCATTCTTCCTGCGATCAACATGTTCCACTTGATAACCTTTGAAATGACCAGCAATAGCATCAACCTCTCGGCGATAAGCCGCCATGAGTGGATCTTTGGAATCCCAAGTGCTTGAAACTTGCCGAGCCACCAAATCTGAGTCGCCAAAACACCTCACCTGGCTTAGATTCATCTCTTTAGCCATCCGAAGACCATGGAGCAAGGCCTCATAGTCAGCTGCATTGTTAGTACAAGGGAACATCAACCTTAAAACATAACAAAATTTATCACCTCGTGGGAAGTCAAAATAACTCTAGCCCCCGAGCCTTCCAACTGCCTGGATCCATCAAAGTGAATAGTCTAATATGTGCTATCCAGCTTCTCCTCAGGCATCTGCAACTCGGTCCAGTCATTAATAAAATCCACAAGTGCTTGAGACTTGATAGCTGTCCGAGGCATATACTTCAAACCATGGGGTCCAAGCTCAATTGCCCATTTGGCTACCCGACCTGTGGCTTCTCTGTTTTGAATAATATCCCCCAAGGGAGCAGAATTGACCACCGTGATGGGATGACCAAAGAAATACTGCTTCAACTTACGACTAGCCATGAACACCCCATAAACCAGCTTTTGCCAATGTGGGTATCTCTGCTTGGATTCAATGAGTACCTCACTGACATAATAAACCGGCCGCTGAGCCGGATATTCCTTGCATGCCTCTTTCCGTTCCACCACAATTGCCACACTGACAGCTCGGCTATTAGCTGCCACATATAACAATAAGGGCTCCTTCTTAATAGGAGCTTCAAGGATCAACAGCTCAGCCAACTGTTTTTTCAATGCTTCAAACGCCTGATCAGCAGCATCACTCCAGACAAAGTGATCTATTTTCTTCATCATTTGGTACAGAGGGATAGCCTTCTCGCCCAGCCGGCTTATGAATCGGCTTAAGGCTGCAATTCGACCCGCCAGGCACTGGACATCATTTATACACGCCGCTTAGCCAAGGAAGTGATAGCCTTGATTTTCTCCGGGTTAGCTTCAATGCCCCTTTCAGAAACCAATAACCTAAGAGCTTGCCTTCTGGCACACCAAAGACACACTTGGCCAGGTGAACACTACAAAAAAAATACACTTCCGTGATGATACATGTTTGTCACAGTAGGTCATGTTTTCTGTCATGCATGTACATCCATGACGATTTTATGACAGAATTAAGATAGTCATATATGTGCTGTCCTAGAAGTGTTCCATGACATTACCAAAATTATCATCACGGAAGTGTCCACTTCCATGACGATAAATCGCGCGTCATAGAAGTGCTTTCGTCAAGGGTGACCGACACATGGCATCCACCGTAACGGGACGCCGTTAAGCTATCAGGTCCGATTTTGGATCCGATAACCCACTAACAGCCACGACCAATGCCGATTTTCCACATGTAAAATTCTCATTGGCCGACGGAACCACGTGTCAGCTCCGCGTTGGCACCAAGTGTCACTCATCCAATGGGCGAGATGCGCTTATGATACGTTGACACGTGGACCGACCCAAAAGTGGCCCATAAAGATTAAATGGGCCAAGCCCAACTAAAGGCCCACGAGATTTAGCGGTCCATAATGGGCCGGCCCAGCTAAAGGCCCACAAGATTTAGCGGGCCGTAATGGGCTGGCCCAGCTAAAGGCCCACAAGATTTTGCAGACCATAATGGGCTGGCCCAGCTAAAGGCCCAACATTCTCAGTTAAGGCTCATACGACTAGTGTCAAATCGGCCCGTCAACGGCCCGTCCTAAACTTGTCATCATCGCGGCCCATGGTCACTTCTGGCCGTTAACAGTCTGCTAAGAATTTGGGCCGAATTACGGCCCGGTGTGTTTCTAGCCTGTTAAAGGTCCTGCTTCATTTGGGCCCATTTATAGGCCATTGAAACTTTCGGCCCAGAAACAACCGAGAAGGATATGGGTCATATTCGACCATGTCTGACATTCGGCTTGTTAGAGGCCCACTATAGATTTGGGCCACTTTCAGCCTGTTGTGACTTTCGGCCTGTTAACATCAGACGAAATCCATGGGCCGTATGTGGCCCAATGCCATATTGGGCCTACTAACGGCCCATATAAAAATGACACTAATCGAACCCGACCAAACTTCCGGCCTGTTAAAGGCCCGTGTAGTAGGTCGGCGCATTTACGGCCTGTTTGAATTTCGGCCTGTGGACGATCCGCATTGTAAATGGGCCGCCATTTTGGCCTGCTAAGACAAGTGGGTTATTTGGCACAATCAGGGCCCAATCTTACTTTCGGCCTATTAAAGGCCCATGTTTTTATGGGCTCGAGATATTTACACATGTAAACGGCCTATTATTACTGAGGGCCCAAATTATGTTTAGGCCTGTTAAAGGCCCACTACGGGCACATGCCTACCAGAAAAATATGAAAGCTTATGCTAATTTAGGCCCAGATATTTTTAGTGGGCTGCATGCAAATTTCGGCCCAGAATCATTTTTAGCCCAATTGGAATGGGCCCGACGAATGTTGGCATGTTGGGCTCCTACGAAGCTTTCGGCTGAATACATTACTAAGATAAACCTACACTATACAAAAATAGCATCGTAATTACTGCAGCCTTTGGCAGCATCATAAATGCTGTATGACAACAAAATAAATTCCAACCATACAACAAAAGGCCTGTTGGCATAAAGTTTACAGTCCTTGCAGATAAAAGCACCATTAGATGTATAGAAGCATAGATCATTTGACCTGAGTGCTAATGTTTTAGGCTGTAGAATCTGATGGAGCAGCACGATCTTCCCCCTTTTTCCGCCATTGCTCTTGAACGACGAAGCAAATGTCTGATAGTCTGGTTTTAAAGCCATTCATATCTTCACGACATTTGTCAACCACTATTTTTGTTTCCGACACAACGTCCATTAGGGATTGGACTTGTGTCTGGAGCACAGATATATCACTCTGTCTAGCCGGAAGATTTTGTTCAGTAGGCGATTTGGACGAGGTTACATTGACAACCAACCCAGAATTACGGAAGAAGGTGCTTTTTACACTGCTAGTGGAGAGATACTGACGCACTGTAGCAAGAGGTGACATTGTGCCTGTGGTAGCCTCGTCACCTTCAGGTGGTTGTGGATGTTCAATCATTTGTTCCACAACTTGCTGAAAGTTTGAACTTGTAGATTAGTGTACCAGGTAAGTTAGTAATGAGACAAAAACAAACAAAGTAGGTTTCATGTTTATACATAACTTATTTTGGTGAACTACTGTAACACATTAGCATGTATTGTAGTGCCAACTACATAATAAAATCACTTTCGGAACATATGTCCATGTAGCATGCCTACCGTATTGTCTCCTCACATTCGTTGACATCTAAGTATAAAGAGACATGGTTTAAAGTAGGATGAACATAGTATGACATCATTCATATCATGGGAAAACAGATATAAAACAAACAGGCTATGTATCATTGCGCACGTGAACATCACAACTAGATTACAGATGAAGACCAAAAGAATATCCTTCATCTCTTTTAAACCATGTAAAGTGAAATGATACATTAAAACAACTGTGTATAAAAGTGAACAGAGTAACTGACATTGGCTGCAAACCAAGCAGTTAAATGAACACATCATAGTACCAATCAGTTCAAAGGCAGGAGGAGTAAGGACTTACAACAGTAGCCTGAACTGGTGTGCTCATGCCCTTCATCTTGCTGGTGTGGCAATCCTTGAAGATTTGCACTGCATTCGGTTCAGGTTCTTTTTGGTCCGCACAGGTTTTCCTCTGTATTTGGAACAAGTCAATATAGATACGATAATGTGGCAGGAACTAGCAGCTATTTACAAGAGCCTCACAGTGTGCAATATAGCTACGAGATCCTGTTGTCTGTTGGAATTCCACTTTAGAACAGTTGGTCTTGTTCTTCAAACAGTTAGCCTAGAAGGAGATACACCTGTAAGGCACATACATAAATACAAGTTCAATATGTGGTCTGATCAAATACATATACCCTACCTGATACTTTGGATCAGACCAGTGTTTAACAAGGGTTGTCCAGTCTTCATCTATAATATATTCCACTGGAGATGCTTGGGCGATTTCATTGTTAGCCTTGCTTTCAAAGTGAGATTTTCTAATGTGGTACCGATACTGTCGCAGAGCAGACTGAAAAACATGAGTGCATGCTTGTTTAGTTGCATCATCTTTCGGGTCCAACATAAACCTCATCTGTTGAAAAAAGAATGTGAGTCTTATTAGGAGGAAGCTAGAAAGTATGGCACAGAGCAAGACAATATTACAAATTGCGATGAATAACATTACTTACGGATAAATGGTCAAGGAAGGTGTTAAACTGGGTATTGTCTTTCTCATTCCTGTACTAGATCCACGTTGGGAAGATACGTGCATGACACCTAACGACAATGGCTGCCTCAGATACTAACTAGGCTGACTTTGTAACATCACGTGGACTTTTTAAACCTGCCTCAAAATGGATCTCCATTCTTCCTCCTTTAGATTTTATTAATTTGTCAAGCATTATCCCTGATGTCTGTTTCCGCTTGCGCCGTGGTGCTAGTTCAACAACGAATATGGAAAGTGTTAGTGCACATCAAACTGTGAGAGTACATATAAAGGAGCATGCAACTGCAACTTGACTCGGTCACGTACCGTCTTGGTGTTGATGCTCATGAGGTTCATCTGATCTTGCCAAGTCCTGTTGTGTCATCAGTGCTTCGAAAGTAGTGTTAGGTGTGAAGGCAGCTTGGGAACTGGCCAGTTTTGGAGCAAACGAATGAGTAACTCGTTGAGATGCTGGTACAGTTGAAGCGGATGCTGCAGCTGGTGGAGCAGGTGATACTATGTTTGTAGATTTAGCCGGTGGACTTGGACCTTCTACTGCACTATAAGTACCAGCAGAATCTCGAGGGCAGATCCTTTTCCGTTTCACCCGATGAGTAACACGATTCCCTACTATATTCTTTTCCTTGCTCTTTTTTGACTTTGCCATGTCAAGCCGCACCCACAACACAAAAGAATAAAATCGCTCTTCAGAGCTCATTGATGCATGATACAGACAAGCAATACTTTGATGTAAGACAACCGTATGAGGATGCAATATGTAAGAAAAACAGGATGGCGTGACATATTCACAGCTACGATGTGTAAACTAAGCAGAAGGATTTTCAAGAAAATAGAAGTAATGCAAGCTAGACACCATATGAAAGATGCAACCAATATCACTCTGCCTAGTTAACAGTGTCTTGTCATAAGTGGCATTTCGAAAAATTAGAAGCACTACAACATAGAAATCAATGCAAGATGCAACCACTATCAAACTGCCATGTTAAAAGCGTCCAATCATGAGTGACTGATGCGGGATACACAATAGCAGTACTTTGATGTAAGAACATGGTATGATTGTTAGATGCAGTGTATTCTAGACACAGAAAGGCATGTCATATGCACATGTATAATGTATAAACTCAGCAGGTGCAATTTAATCAAAATAGAAGAAATACAGGCTAGACAACATATGCAACATGAAACCAATTATCACACTGTCAACTTAGAGCAAGCACCTGCGATGGTGGAGTACAGGAGATGAACTCATCATGTAGACTTGGGACTTCAACTTCATTAGCAGTAGCAGTGGCAGATCTAGAGAGTCTCTGTTTGCGTCGGTCCGGAGGACCACCAACATCCCCTAACTTACTCTTTTCCTTCCTATTTTCTGATATTGCCTTATGAAGTCAAAACCAAAAGAAGATGAATAAAATTAGCTTTGCATAACTGGTTGATGCATGATACAGACGAACACTACTTTGATGTAAGGCAAGCGCAGGATAGGAGGATGGAATGTATACAAAAAAAGACAGCATTGCATATTCAGACGTACGATAGGAGGATGGAATATGTATGAAAAATAGTAAGCAGAAGGCATTTCAACAAAATTAGAAGAAATGAAAGCTAGGCACCATATGAGCATGCAACCAATATCACTCTATCAGGTAAAAAGTGTCTCGTCGTAAGTGCCATTTCAAGAAATTAGAAGCGGTACAAGCTAGAAGACAATGCAAGATGCAACCTACATCACACTCCCAAGTTAAATGTGTCTTATGGGTAAGTGATCATTGCAGGTATAAGTTGTAAGCTACGCAGATGCAATTCAACAAAATCAGAAGCAATACAAACTAGACATCATACGGAACACGCAACCACATATAACAGTTCCAAGTTAGAGCAAGCACCTGTGATGGTGGAGTAGGGGAGATGTGCTCATCATCTACACGTATGTTCTAGAAACAGGAACATGTGTCATATTCACAGGCATTATGTGTAAAGTAAGCAGATGCAATTCAACAAAGTTAGAAGCAATACAAGCTAGACATCATACGCAACATGCAACCACATATAATAGTGCCAAGTTAGAGCAAGCACCTGTGATGGTGGAGTAGGGGAGATGTGCTCATCATCTACACAGCTACGTTGACTGTCCAGCCTTGTGTTGTCTTGCGAATCTTGTTGGTAGGATGGCGGAGTAGAATCTGTAGAGACCCTCTGTTTGAGTTGCTCCGAAGGACCACCATCATCCACTGCCGGACTAATTTCCTTCAGCTGTATTGATTTTGCATTGTGAAGTCAAACCGATAAGAAAAAGGAATAAAATTCGCTCTTCAGAACTCATTCATGCATGATACTGACGAACACTACTCGGATGAAAGGCAAACACATGATACGAGGATGGAATATGTACGAAAAACAGGACGGCGTGACATATTCACACCTATGATGTGGTAACTAAGCAGAAGGCATTTCAACAAATTAGAAGCACTGCAAGCTAGACACCATATGAAAGGTGCAACCAATATCACTCTGCCAAGTTCAAACTGTCTGGCGTTTCAACAAATTAGAAGCAGTACATGCTAGAAATCATATGCAAGACACAACCAATATCACAGTGGCGACTTAAAGGTGCCTTATCATAAGTGACTGATGCGGGATATGCAAGAACAGTAGTCTGATGTAAGAACATGGTGTGATCAGATATAGTATGTTCTAGAAACAGGAACACGTGTCATATTCACAGGCATTATGTGTAAAGTAAGCAGATGCAATTCAACAAAGTTAGAAGCAATACAAGCTAGACATCATACGCAACATGCAACCACATATAATAGTGCCAAGTTAGAGAAAGCACCTGTGATGGTGGAGTAGGGGAGATGTGCTCATCATCTACACAGCTACGTTGACTGTCTAGCCTTGCGTTGTCTTGCGAATCTTGTTGGGAGGATGGCGGAGTAGAATCTGTAGAGACCCTCCGTTTCAGTTGCTCGGAAGGACCACCATCATCCAATGCCTTACCAATTTCCTTCCGCTTTATTGATTTTGCATTGTGAGGTCAAACCGACAAGAAAAAGGAATAAAATTCGCTCTTCAGAACTCATTCATGCATGATACTGACGAACACTACTCTGATGAAAGGCAAAGTCATGATACGAGGATGGAATATGTACGAAAAACTGGACGGCTTGACATATTCACACCTATGATGTGGTAACTAAGCAGAAGGCACTTCAACAAATTAGAAGCACTACAAGCTAGACACCATATGGAAGGTGCAATCAATATCACTCTGCCAAGTTAAAACTGTCTCGTCATAGGTGGCGTTCATCAAACTAGAAGCACTACATGCTAGAAATCATATTCAAGACGCAAACCAATATCACACTGCCAACTTAAAGGTGTCCCATCATATGTGACTGATGCAGGATACACAAGAAGAGTAGTTTCATGTAAGAACATGGTGTGATAGACAGATATAGTATGTACCAAAAATAGGAAAGCGTGTCATATTCACACGTATCATGTGTAAGCTAAGCAGATGCAGTTTACACTAATTAGGAGCAATACAAGCTAGACACCATATGCAACATGCAACCAGATATCACACTGCCAAGTTAGAGCAAGCACCTTGGATGGTGGAGTAGGGGAGCGGAGACTTGGAACTTGTAATGCACTAGCAGTACAAGGAGAATCCGTACAGATGCTCCGTTTACGTTGCTGCAGAGGACCACCATCATCGCCTTCCTTACTCTTTTCCTTCCTCTTTTTTGATTTTGCCTTGTCAAGTCAAACCCACAAGAAAAAGGAATAAAATTTGCTCTTCAGAACTCATTGATGCATGATACTGACGAACACTACTTTCATGTAAGACAGCCGCATGATAGGAGGATGGAATATGTATGAAAAACAGGACGACATGACATATTGACATGTATGATGTATAAAGTGTAAACTAAGCACAAGGTGTTTGAACTAGTTAGAAGCAATGCAAGCTAGAAACCATATGAAAGATGAAACCAATATCACTCTGCCAAATTAAAAGGGTGGCCTAACAAATGTATTTGACCAAATTAGAAGCAATACATCGCAACAGGCTAGAAATAATATGCAATATGCAACGAATAAAGGTGTCTCATCGTAAGTGATTGATGCAGGATACAGAAGAGAGGTAGTTTCATGTAAGAACATGGTTAACACATAGATGTAGTGTGTACCAAAAATAGGAAGGCATGTCATATTCACAGGTATAATGTGTAAACTAAGCAGATGCAATTTACCCTAATTAGAAGCATTACAAGCTAGACACCGTATGCAACATGCAACCACATATCACACTGCGAAGTTAGAGCAAGCACCTGCGATGGTGGTGTAGGGGAAGTGCGGTCTTCAAGTACAGAGCTACGTTCAATATCTTCATTTAGGCTTGCTGTTTCTTGAGAATCATGTGGAGAGGATGAAACTGCACTCTTTATAAGAGTAGCGCGTCTCATACTAACCCACGGGCGTGACTGTCTCATCATAAGCGATAGATGCAGGATACACAAGAACAGTAGTTTGATGTAAGAACATGGTGTGATAGGCAGATGTAGTATGTACCAAAAACAGGAAGGCGTGTCATATTCACATGTATAATGTGTAAGCTAAGGAGATGCAATTTAACAAATTAGGAGCAATACAAGCTAGGCACCATATGCAACATGCAACCAGATATCACACTGCCATGTTAGAGCAAGCACCTGGGGTTGTGGAGTAGGGGAGATGAGATTTGGAACTTGCACTGCAGTAGGAGTAGCAGGAGAATCTGCAGAGATCATCTGTTTCGGTTGCTCCAGAGGACCACCATCATTCCGTGCCTTCGTCCTTTTAGATTTTGCCTTGTCAAGTAAACACACAAGAAAAAGGAATGAAATTCGCACTTCCAAATTCGTTGATGCATGATACTGACGAACACAACTTTTATGTATGGCAACCACATTGTAGGAGGATGGAATATGTACGAAAAACGCTAAGCAGAAGGCATTTCAACAAATTGGAAGCAATGCAATCTAGACACCATATGAAAGATCCAACCAAAATCACTCTACCAAGTTAGATGTGTCTCATTATAAGTGGCACTTCAACAAATTAGAGGCAATACATGTTTGAAATGATATGCAAGATGCAACCAATATTACACTGTCAACTTGAAGGTGTCTCGTCAGAAGTGATTGATGAGGGATACACAAGAAAAGTAGTTTGATGTAAGAACATGGTTAATAGAAAGACGTAATATGTACCAAAAACAGGAACGCATGTCATATTCACAGGTATAATGTGTTAACTAAGCAGATGCAATTTACCCTAATTAGAAGCATTACAAGGTAGACACCATATGCAACATGCAACCACATATCACACTGCCAAGTAAGAGCAAGCACCTGCGATGGTGGTGTGGGGGAATTGCGGTCATCAACTAGAGAGCTACGTTGACTATCTTCATTTAGCCTTGCTGTTTCTTGAGAATCATGTGGGGAGGATGACACTGCACTCTTTAAACGAGTAGCGCGTCTCACAGTAACCCACTGGGGTGACTGTCTCGTCATAAGTGATTGATGAGGGATACAAAAGAGCATTAGTTTGATGTACGAACATGGTTAATAGACATATGTAGTATGTATCAAAAACAGGAAGGCATGTCATTATCAAAGGTATAATGTGTAAAGTAAGCTGATGCAATTTAACCAAATTGGAAGCAATACAAGCTAGACACCATATGCAACATGCAACCACATTTGACAGCGCGAAGTTAAAGCAAGCACCTGGGATGGTTGTGTGTGGCAATTGAGATCATCAACTGCAGAGCTACGTTTACCGTCTCCATCTGCTGGCACTGCACCCTTTAGAGTGTTGAGACGCTTAGTGCTTATCTTCGAATTACACTGGAGCGACTTCTGTCTTTTCTTTTTTGTATTCATCAACACTGCGTCAGAGTCTGAAATACCCATGCATAAAAAACAATAGTGTGAGTATGGGTGAAGTGTGTGCACAAGTAGTACAGTGTAAAGGTAGCAGATAGCAGGTCGGTGAGAAATAAATGACGGGAGACATATGATAGCTCTACAACATGCATGGCACACGAAATTACTAGATTCTAGGATTTTGAAATATGAGCATAGGGATGGCTGGGAAATGCAGATGCTCCTCTAGCACACCACAAGGTGTGGTCCTATGAAAATAACAGTCGACTGAAAACCAATAGGTCAGTCCATTTTTTCTGCACCGTCCGATGTACAAAGAACGGGCAGATCGCCTTCATCTACCTCCAGCCAGTCAGTGTTACGATCTTCCTCGAAACGCCAGCGACCACCGGCCCAGTCCCCTGCCTCCGCCCTTCCCCTCGACCTCACCGCACTGCCGTGCCTGGCACCCCCCCGGTCATCCCTTCAAGCCCCGCCAACCTCCAGATCGGGCGCAAGTAGCTACTGCACCCCACACCCCTATGATAAACACCGATGCGCCACTTCCCCGACGAACATGCGGACTAGGTGCTCCGCGCGCCTAAGCGGGTGCTGCTTCTTTTAATTGCGATTCGACTGAACCTGAATTGAAATCCAGGCGGGCTACTGACCTCTAGCAAAGGTGAAATAGTAAATGGGAGGAAACCTTGTGCATTTAGTATCACGAAGAAGATGCAGTACGAAGAGCTCAACTAGTTTCTTTCGTGGGATGAATACGGTGTGAGCAGAGACATAAGATTTGCACGAATAAGGGAAGAGGAGTACCTCTTTCTGCTGGCAGTGTTGTGTCCTCCTTCTGTTTTTCCAACGATCTTCTTGTGGTTCGCTGGAAACGGGAAGTTGTGGAGGACGGTGGAGCCTTGGACGAACCCATGGCCAAGTTGTTGAGTGTGGTGCGGTGGCCGTCTGTCGGCGGCGGGGAACCCGATCTGAGGCGACGAACGACAGCGTAGCGGGAACAGCTCCGGTGCGGTGGACGGTTGCGACAGTGGAGCGGCAGCGGTGAGGCACAGAACGGCGTGGTCGAAGTGGTTCTGGTACGGCGCACGTCGGCTTCGGTGTCGTGGAGGTAGCTCTGCCTCGGCTTCAGCTGCTAAGTCCTTTAGGGCGTTGCGATTGCGCTTGCGTTGGACGACGACGTCGGTGTACCGGCTCTGTCGTGATGGAGGAGGGCGGTGGTGGATTGGGCGTGATGGGGTGCAGGACGGAGGAGGCTGGGGTTTCGCGGCTGGTGGAGAGGGCATTTTGGCGCCCACGGAGTATCAATGGGGAAACGGAGGGAGGGGGAACTAAGGGTGAACAATGTTTCGGTTTGGGACGCGCTTGTTTGAAATTTGGGGAAAGTTACAAACTTTGCCCCCATCTAAGATTTCGGACATATTGCGGGTTGCGGGTAGGAAAGTAATCTTAGGTGTCCCAAATTGTGGGCGGGATAGATTTCGGCCGAGCGCATGGGTGTTTAGGCGCCCACGGCGTATGAATGCTTCTCGGAGGCGGTTGAGACTGGCGTCTTGGTGAAGTTACAAACCTACCCCGGTTTAGACCTTTGGACATCGGGCCGATAGGCTACACGTGCCAGAGTCAGGACAGTAATTTCCTACCACCAAACATTAGTCTCGCGCGGTTTCGGGTGACCAGAGGCTTATTTGGCGCTTCGTTCAATATTTGGGAGCAGAAGCATTAACGTTTTCGGTTCTCTTGAATTGAACTTTCAGGATTTGTCAAACTTCACAAATCTTTACTCTTGAAAATCCTAAAACTACGATTATTTTGGAATGGAGGGGGTACATTTGAATATACATTGTACACGAGTATATATTAAAAAATATGCAACTTACCTCAGTTCATGCATGGTTCCAGATATAATCTCCTTGGTTGCAAAAAAATAGTTAGACATGCGTATGAATATATAGCATGTTCAAACGCACAACAAAGATTGATGCCCCCTTTTAGATCTGATTTACAAATGCCATTATCTCGGGTTCAAATAGATGAATGCACTTCCTATGAATTCGAATCTTCGAAACCCCCTTTATGTTGAATTCAACATGTATTCTATTTCGTAGCTAGCAATTTGGAATGTATCCATGTAAGTGACAAATGTATAAAGTGCTTCACACTAACAACATGGAGTGCACTAATTAATGTTTATATATGAATTGCAAAAGCAATGCATTGCCTGTATTTCAAACCGCTCTCACTCTATGGATCGATAATATGATATAAACACATGCACATGCTAGAATTCAATAGAGTATGGGTGTCTGATAGACGGATTTTCGTTCATACGCAAGTTGCAAAATTCATGATCTCATCCAAAAATAATAATGCCATTTATATTTCAATTTAATGCGTAGAACCGCCTTTTACACATAGATGCACTATGCCTCAACCCGTTCTCACAAACGCGCTATATATCTCTCTATCTAACGCATAAGTGCACACACTTTATATACATCGGCATTTCTCTTTCACACATGCTCACAATCTCTCCCAGGGTGTCGGGGTGTCTCATGCACACACTCTCTCTCTCTCTTTGAATACTATGTACCACTCTTTTGACTAATCTTAGTTGGAAAACACTATTTCTCTCACATGCATATATACACACGCACGGTCTCTACTAGCCCTCTATACGCACATATATGTGCCTATGTGTCTCCCGCACGCACATTATCTTTACGTCTCTCTCGCACACATTGCCCCCTCCCCCACAGACACTCCTCTCTTAGTAGTTGGCAGATATGATTCCATCAGATCATTCGGTAGGATATCCCTGACTATTAGGCTGGATGGTAATACGAGGCAAAGTTTTACCCAAGTTCGGACCCTTGCAGTTGAGGAAAAACCCTACTCCTGGTACTGTATATTAGTGATAGGGGTGTGTACAAAGTACACGTGAATACCAGGCATTGTGCATGTGTGTATACTATCGACGAACTAGCCCCCATGCTTCTATAACATACTCGAGGCCTAGGGTTACAAATCATATATAGTCGGCTTATCACTAGTGGGGATAGAGTCCTCCACGACTCCGGTAGCTTCGTGTAGTACGCCGAGTCCTCCACATGGGTCTTCGTATAATGTGTCTCGGTCCAACCTATGTGGCGCAGGATGGAACTGACCCATGAGTCCTCATGTTGACCCACCACAGCAAGAAATAATGTGCCCACCACACCACACACGCAATCGGGCACTAAGAAAATAAGCATATACAATAGTACAATGTTATACATGAAAGTTAATTGCATGGTGCATCCAAAAATATTTGTTTTGCATTGTGAATGTTTATATTTTCTCCTAAAATATTAGTCACGGGAAAGAGAAACGAAGGGCATATCTCTCCTTGTCTCCACCGGACACCCCCTCTTTCTACACCACTTTCACGTACGCACGCAAACTATCTCTCAGCCCTCTAAAAGTATGCATGCCCATGACACATTCACGCGTGACGGTCACTGTTTTTCAAGCGAAAGCACTATACGGTCGCTGGACTTCAAAATATGCTCATTACGGTCACCGTATACATTCTCGTGGTGATCATACGGTATCTAGCTCACGATACGTCTCCGTATTTTGTTGATGACACTGACGGACATTGTATTTGATGCATGCTCCGTATTTTGTTGACGACACTTACGGTCATTGTATTTGAAGCGAAAGCACGATATGGTCACTGGACTTCAGAATAAGCTCATCACGGTCAGCACATACATTTTGTGGTGCTAACCAACCTGTGGCTGGATGGTTAGGAGGACAATGGTTTCTCGAGCCCACCAGGGTTAAAGTCCTGGTGCTCGCATTTATCCTGGGTTAATTTCAGTATTTTTCCGGCGATGTGCGTTCAGTGGGAGGAGACGTTCCACTCGACTACGAGGCACCTATGGTGACTTCGTAAAATCTCAAGATCATATGCTGGCTCACTCTCTCGAAGGTGCTCATAGGGGTAGGGTCTGCATGTGTGCACTTATAGTGGTGAGTGCTTGCGCATATATATGAGCGCTTGCGTTTGTACCGTGTTAAAAAAATACATGTCGTGATTATACGGTCACTGGCTCACCCGTACAACTCTGTATTTTGTTGATGACACAATCAATTGACCAGTCAAACGTTCCACGTGGCGCAACTAGTGTTGCACCATCGGGGCGCGTAACCGTGGGGCCCACCTGTCAGCGCGTATATGAAAGAAACAAATGGTAGTTTGAGTCTGTACTGTGTTAATAAAATACATTTAGGGTGATCATACGGTCACTGGCTCACCATACAACTCCGTAATTTGTTGATGACACGATCAATTGACCAGTCAAACGGTCCACATTCAGCAGCGCACATTACCATAGGGCCCACCCGTCAGCGCGTATATGAAGGACAGAAATGGTAATAAATTAGTGGTCGGTGGGGATTCGAAGTCGTGAGACCTCTGGTTGGCAGTCGCCGGCGGTGGGGGGGCACGGTGATTTGGCGGTGGCGTGGGGATCGCCGGAGAAAAAGCTCGGCGCGGGGGGGCCTAGAGGGATGGCCGGGGCGGTGGTGGACCGATGGTGGGGAGTGGTTTCGGGGCGGGAAGGGCGGCGTGGCCGCGCGGGCCGACGGCGGCCGGCGGTTCGGCCAGTGGTGGCTGGCGGCTCAGGGGGGTGGAGGTTGAAGATAAACTGCAGGCCCTTGATTTCGTATCCAACGGCTAGAAAATCTACTTACCAGAGATGAAAAATTCAGTCGACTGACGTGTAGCCTCACCCCGCACGTACACATGTACGCACGAACACACGCACGCATGCAGGCGTGCAACACTGTCACATACACATAACGAACACACGCACGCGTGCAGGCGTGCAACACTGACACATACACATGCACTCACGAACACACGCACGTACGCACACATGCGTGCAACACTGAAACGTACACATGCACGCACGCAACACTCGCACGCGTGCATGCACACAGCACACGATGCAAGACACACGCCAACCTATACGTGCATGCCCCTAAAAAACCTATACGTGCATGCACCCTTTGTTAAGGACATGGATTGTTACGGGTATTAATCAATCTTATCTGTGATAAGCAGAACATTGATGTTTGCAGCGGTCTTTATGAATCACAACGTATCGAATGGGCTATAAACGTATACATGAAAATTTTAAAATTCTCTTACATTATATAGTAGGCTTATCTAGATGAAATAGATGAGGTCAGACTCAATGAACAATCATCGGTTTTATGAAATCCCAGCTTCTGACCGCCCTGGCCCACCAAAAGTTCCTCTACCATGCGTTGCCTGCATTGGGTCACTAACATGCAGGCCATGTACCCAAAGAGCCCACACGTTAGTGGAAGAACAGCGGGGTGTCATACGTCAGAGTCGAGGGCGCCACTCGATGCACGCCCGACTGAACACGCCTCCTTGCCGCATTCAAACGCCTCGATGAAACCCGTGTGGAAGCCGAGAAACCCACTCTGGACACACGTCCGTTCATGACCGGGCCGACATTAAACGCAACGCCGGCCGAGCTCCTCCCGTCCGCCGTCTATTTAATATCCTATTTAAACGAGGCCAAATGCCGGCCAAGAATCACACACCTCCGCCGCTCGCCTATCTCCTCCTTCATCATTTTGTCCACTCTTACAATGGCTTACGAAGAGTAGTTATCCTGCATCCAAGCCGGCTGGGTGGCCCGCCGAGCCTACCGGATACGAGGTATTAACCTCGCTGATCCACCTCCCTCCCCTTGCCCGACGGAGCCAGTTGCCGCCCCAAGCCGGCGTGCGGTTCAGCAACTCGCCGCTCCAGGCCAGCTCGACGAGGAGCGGCGCACGGGCGTCGTCGCTGCCGTCCACGCCGCCGCCTCATACCGCACCTCCCGTGTCTGCGACCGCGTCTCCCGTTTCTTTGGCCGAGACTCCCATGCCGGCGGTCGCGCCATGCAAGCAGAGACAGAAGCCGGGTGCACGGAGAGCGACGAGTCGGTGGCCAGTGCCTCCGCGTCCACCGCCATCATCGAGGAGAAGTAGAACACGGGAGGCCGCCGCCGCTTGGGTCCCATGAAGGCCACCGCGGAGGCGACGCCCGCGTACACAGTAGGTGTCTTGCCGGATCGTTTTGTTGCGAGGACCTTCGTTGACCCCGCATGGGCTCCACAGAAGCAGAGAAGCCCCCTTCGACCATCATCTTGGGCATCAGCCAACCATATCAGTTGGGCAGTGGGCAAGCGAGCCATCCTTTGCACTGAAGCATATACCTCCGGGGCTCCCGGCAGTCCGGTGATCGTGCTGCCGGGCGTGAGGAACACAAATGGATCGGCGGGCGACCATTTAGGCCAGGTATTATATACCTGTGTTGTCCAGAACTAGCACCGCTTAGTTGATTTGAATGTAATGAAATCGGTCATGTTTGTATGAAAATCCGGTATTTTATATGAATTCCGTCATTGTTTATGAGAAATATCGCCGTGTTCGCATGAATTTCGTTCGGTTGGTTGAGTTGCTGTCAGAATGTGTGCGGCTACGGTTGGATGGCGTAATATGCGGGTCGCCGGTTGGTCTGCGGCCAGCTCGGGCGGCGTGGTGGGACAAAAAAAGCACAGCTCGTGCGAGCTCGTCTCCAATGTGCGCGCTGGAGGATGCATGAGCACACGAGCCATTCCTCGTTCATCGGTGGCAAAGGCACCGGTGGACAAAAGGGTCGCCAATATTTTGGCTACCCCGGGCAAAATCCAAACAGCCCCTCCCAGCAGATTCAAATCCCTCGTTCGCCGTGAAATTTTGCCATGTGTTGTTTTCATGGACTAGCAAGATGCCCATGGATTGCACGGAACATCAAGATGCATTTTTTTTACAAAATACCTGTTGTGATTGACCCATGCAGGATTAATCCCATGTGTGAAAACTAATGATATATTGAGAATTTTATCGGAAAAATGGTATCTCGAGAATTTCATCGAAAAAATGATATCTCGAGAAAGATGAGAGATAAGGTGAGGAGGAGTGGGGCGTGGTGGTGACTGGTGGTCGGACTGGGCGGAGGCATGGGGATGGACGGCGCATTATGTCTAGGTTTGTATCTCTCTCACACACACCCACGTAGGTGGGGGACGTGCACGAAGAGAAGAGGTGCACGCACGGCGCACGTACTCCCGTCTCTTTCCCAACCACACCCGCGCGGGTACACGGTGGAGCTCATTTCTATACGAAAAGGCAGCCCACGTGGTAATTTGACACGTGTACTGGTTGTCCACTTGATGGAGGATCGTCTACCACGGGTGAACAAACAAATTGCGACTTGACGCGTTATGTTAAAAAAGAGGCAAACCATGTGGGGCCTACCTTAGAGGCAAGGTTCTATACACTCGAGATGCTATGTACGTATTACTTTGATGTGTCCCGTCAACTCGCAGAACGAGGAGAAGCTTGCTTAGTATGCCGTCTTCCCTGCCCATGGGCGCGGTGGCTCGCAGGACGAGGTGAAGCTTGCTTACTACTACCTCCGTCCTGGTTTATTGGTCCCCATTGTATATTGTGTCAAATTTTGACTATAGATTGAACTAACAAAACGTTCGTGCATGTTACCAAAAATTATATCATTGAAAACTATGTTGAAATACGAATCCAACGATATAATTTTTGTTGACATGCATTAACATTTTGTTAGCTAAATATTTGGTCAAAATTTGGCACGAACTACAAAGGTGACCTATAAACCAGGACGGAGGTAGTAGTACTACGCCTTACGCCCGCTCCCTCGCCCACGCGCGCGGTGGCTCGCAGGACGAGGAGAAAATTTTACTACTCCCTCCGTTTACTCCTCGTCCCTACCTTGGTTAGAGAGATTATCATATTGTTTGGAATATATGTCTTTTAGTAGTACTCCCTTTCCAGTTATGGCTCAATTTCCTTGAGTAGTATATAGGAGTAGTACTACTACAGCAATTTCCTTGGAGTCCGTGGTGCAGCAAGCTACCCTAGGCTATGTTACTACTCCCTCCTTTCCAGTTTATGGCTCAATTTCAAAATCTCTCCAACCAAGGTAGACGGTGAGTGGTGGAATTAATTTCGTAGTTTGCACAAGTAATGTACGCTCGTTTTTCTCAAGAAGTTATGTTTACCGAGGCATTAATTAGAACGAATGCATGCATGACCACTAAATTTCCATGAACTTCTACATGCATTGGTGAGTTTTCTCTTGACAATGCTTGCATCGGGTGATTTAACGCACCTCGAAATCCAACATGTGATGGTACTACTACTACTAGTAGAATTGAGACTTATAAAACGGAAAAACGAATTTTTTTAGACGAGCCCTATAAACCGGAAAGGAGGGAGTAGTAAGTAGTATACTACCTCCATAGTGGGTACGTACTCCGTAAAATCAGATTTTCCCAAAACTAAGTCGCTCAACCTTTATTTGCTTGTTTCCCTTCCTGCCTCGTTGCCTCGAACAGACTATGCCAAACTCCCCTGCCTGCCGCGCGGGAAAAGACCCGCCCTCGCCTTTTTTTAGTCCGGGTTTGTATCGATGGATCGCGCGAAGCAGCAAAAACCAAGCCGTGTCTTGTACTCCTCCGTCGACGCTCGCTTTCATGAATTCTGTACTTCCTCTCGCCGACATGTGGGACATATAGCAACCGGGTCGACGTGTCATGCACCAAATAACAGTGCAGAACAGCAGGGGGACGCACCCCAGTCGTACCGCCCCAGTAGTAGTAATGAGCAATGAGACGTCAAATCACAATGCCGCACCTTCCCAGACGGACGAAGCAACCATTATTTCACACTTCGCTTCGCCATCATCTCCTTCAAGAAAACCACGTAGTATTGCTTCTGCCATTGTTCTGCCTCAAGAGGGACACGCGCATCGCCTTGGTACATCATGACACGTGGGACCGCATGACAGGCCATGCTCCCCCGCCCATCGCTCGGTAAAATCACCTCATTTTTACTACTTCCTCCGTATCGGTTTACAGGGCATGCACGTCGTTCTAGGTTGAGAATTTAACTGGCTATATATGTGATGAACAGTATATGTTTAGAAACTACATCCGCTTAAGAATCGAATGATATACTTTTTGTGACATAGTAACTCATATTTAGTTAGTCAAATGGATGACCGAGAACTACGTGCGCGCCCTATAAACCGAGACGGAGAGGGTAGTACAGTACGTATCTTTTTAGATCAATATAGTCGGGATTCACCAAGGAGCAAAACCAAGTGGTAGGCTGCTCCTGTCGTGTTGGCGTAGCAACTCAAGCAGGGTCAGTCCGCACACGAAATGGTGACACACTTAACAGGACCCCTTTGGCCGACATGTGGCTCATCCACCGTCTTGTTCCACGTGCGATGCACCAAATTACAGTTCGGAGCAGCGGTTGGACTTGGAGGCACCCCGGTCGTAGCGCCGCAGTAGTAGTAAATGAGCGATGAGGGGTCAAATCACAAAGCCCCACCTTTCCCGCATTAAGCTGGACGGACGAAGCAACCATCATTTCACTCTAGGGCGCAAGAGCATAAAGAAAAGAGAAAACCAATGATGCGTGCGGCAGCTACCTAGGGCACCCTAGGGTAGGGGCCTCCACTACAAATCCATTTTTTTGAAAGCGCCTCCACTACAAATCCGCTTCTCCCTCGTCCTCTTGAAGAAAACCGATGATGCGTGCGGCGGTAGGGTTTGTAGGAGTACTACGGCGTGCGGGGCCACGTCGTAGTAAACGGGAGAGGGATTGAGTTCGAGTCGACGCCTTAATATGTGTGGGCCGCTTGGTTTTACGGGAACGAGGCAGCATTTTGGGTTCGGGGACCAGTGGAGATATACGTACAAAAAATTGTGGACGTAGGTTCGACCGAAAGGCAATGATGCATGGGCCCTGCATTTTGATATACCCGCGGCCGCGTGAAATTTGCTACTCTACTCAAAACTAGTAAGGTACACATGCATTGAACGCATGAGATTTGGAAACCAAATTATGAATAAATACACACTATAGCATGTAAAGCTTTGAGTCATATATGCATGATGTAGATGTTCGTTTAGTTCTTATAGTTAATCTCATTCAAAATCAATTAGTTTTATAAATGGTTAAGATTCATGGGATTGTGCATTGTAAAGCATAAAGTAAAAAACAAATAATGACAATTCATTTAGAAAAAAAGTTTGGGCAATTATGATACGGAAGATTCTAGAACAAAGGAGAAGTGCTTGTGTTTTGCGAAAGCATGCACGGCCCACATCTCTTATTGGTTGATATGTCACGAAACAAGAAACGAGGAGGGAGTTAATGTACCGTGCCAAAGTGTTTTGGGATTATTTGGTTTTCGGAAGATGACTTACACACCTAGACGGAGGGAGTACAAAGAGAAAAAATGAATTGCAGTTAAAAGAATGACATTTCTAACAAAAATGTGAATGTGAACTACATATGTGTGCACGTGACCAGCACATACATTGTCAATGCAAGAAATAACTTATGAGTAACATGCACGGATTGATGATGTGGTGCTTGCATGCATAGAGTAGAAAAACAATGTGATTTATGACTTGCATGCATGACGTGTTCTTGTGCCATAGTTGCATGTCTAGGAAAAAAGCTACTAGTGGGTTGTACTAGCTATTTAGGAATAGAAGATGTATACATGGAAGTTGTAGGGAAAGAGATGACATGTATCTCAATTCCTATGAGTAGGGATTGGAAAAGAGATGTCATTTGGTTCAAATCATAGGAACTTTTCTATTGAATCTAGAGATGACATGTATCTCAATTCCTATAAGGAGGGATTAGAAAAGAGATGTCATTTGGTTCACATCATAGGGACTTTTCTATTGAATATACGCTAATGTTTATTTTCCTTTGAAATTATGGGAGTATAGGAATCCATTCATATGAATCAAGTGGCTCCAAAGCTATAAAAATGATATCATGTTTATTTCCTTTGAAATGTGGAGTATATGAATCCATTACTATGAACCAATTGGCTCTAAAGGAAAAATCATATAAAAATCATATCATATAGAGTTCCTATGATATTCCTCCACACCAAAGGATGGTTGAAATTGCTGCAGGTGATACGACAGTCTTTCTTTGTAGACTCCTCCCCCATCTTTATACTTACCTCTTGAAGATGAATGAAATGGTATATACAGGGTATTCTATATGTGCATTTTGGTACACGAAAACTCAGTAAACGTTTGCGAGGTTCGAATTTTCAATAAAGCTATATGCACTGCATTTTGTAACGGAGGGAGGAGCATACGGCAGTTGCTAACACTCATGTGGAAGATTTGTGCGTAGGAAGAGTGTCTGTTCTGTTAAATGACATGGCAAAACTGTCACTGTCGGATGCCGATCTAACGGTTCTTACGGCGTTCGTCAGGAAACGGCTTGTGGCGAACATTTGTCGGAAAATGATTTATGGACACATGCATTGCATTGATACATGCCCCCTCTCTCTCATGCACACACGCACCCTCACGAGTCACGACTCTCCCGAGTCCTCTCGCACCCACCGTCTATCTACAGGTAGACGTCACACACATATGTGCTCTTCACACCCTACCCTCAGAACTTCTAAAAAACAAAAGACGTCGCGCACCTTTTATTTTAGCTCACACGTCACACACTTATACTATTACTCTTGGGGTGAACATTCTTTGGGCATAGTATATTGTACTCTCACGAAGAGAAGCGGTGCACGCACGCACTAGTTCTCTGCTACCTCTTGAGCACTGCGTTGGTTTTCCCTTGAAGAGGAACGGGTGATGCAGAAAAGTAGCGTAAGTATTTCCCTCAGTTTTTGAGAACCAAGGTATCAATCCAGTAGGAGTCTACACGCAAGTCCCTCGCACCTACACAAACAAATAAATTCTCGCAACCAACGCGATAAGGGGTTGTCAATCCCTACACGGTCACTTACGAGAGTGAGATCTGATAGATATGATAGGATAATATTTTTGGTATTTTTGTGATAAAGATGCAAAGTAAATAAAAGCAAAGTAAAAAGCAACGGAAATAACTAAGTGTTGGAAGATTAATTGATGAAGATAGACCCGGGGCCATAGGTTTCACTAGTGGCTTCTCTCAAGAGCATAAGTATTTTACGGTGGGTGAACAAATTACTGTTGAGCAATTGACAGAATTGAGCATAGTTATGAGAATATCTAGGTATGATCATGTTATATAGGCATCACGTCCGAGACAAGTAGACCGACTCCTGCCTGCATCTACTACTGTTACTCCACACATCGACCGCTATCCAACATGCATCTTGAGTATTAAGTTCATAAGAACAGAGTAACGCCTTAAGCAAGATGACATGATGTAGAGGGATAAATTCATGCAATATGATAAAAACCCCATCTTGTTATCCTCGATGGCAACAATACAATACGTGCCTTGCTGCCCGTACTGTCACTGGGAAAGGACACCGTAAGATTGAACCCAAAGCTAAGCACTTCTCCCATTGCAAGAAAGATCAATCTAGTAGGCCAAACCAAAATGATAATTCGAAGAGACTTGCAAAGATAACCAATCATACATAAAAGAATTCAGAAGATTCAAATATTGTTCATAGATAAACTTGATCATAAACCCACAATTCATCGGTCTCAACAAACACACCGCAAAAGAAGATTACATCGAATAGATCTCCACAAGAGAGGGGGAGAACATTGTATTGAGATCCAAAAAGAGAGAAGAAGCCATCTAGCTAATAACTATGGACCCGAAGGTCTGAGGTAAACTACTCACACTTCATCGGAGAGGCTATGGTGTTGATGTAGAAGCCCTCCGCATTGGATGCCCCCTCCGACGGAGCTCCGGAACAGGCCCCAAGATGGGATCTCGTGGGTACAGAAGGTTGCGGCGGTGGAATTAGGTTTTTGGCTTCGTATCTGATCGTTTGGGGGTACGTAGGTATATATAGCAGGAAGGAGTACGTCGGTGGAGCAACATGGGGCCCACGAGGGTGGAGGGCGCGCCCCCCTACCTCGTGGCTTCCTGGAAGCTTCCTTGACTTAGGGTCCAACTCTCCAGGATCATGTTCGTTCCGAAAATCACGTTCCCGAAGGTTTCATTCCGTTTGGACTCCGTTTGATATTCTTTTTCTGCGGAACTCTGAAATAGGCAAAAAACAGCAATTCTGGGCTGGGCCTCCGGTTAATAGGTTAGTCCCAAAAATAATATAAAAGTGAATAATAAAGCCCAATAATGTCCAAAACAGAAGATAATATAGCATGGAGCAATCAAAAATTATAGATACGTTGGAGACGTATCAAGCGTCCCCAAGCTTAATTCCCGCTCGTCCTCGAGTAGGTAAATGATAAAAACAGAATTTTTGATGCGGAATGCTACTTGGCATAATTTCAATGTAATTCTTCTTAATTGTGGTATGAATATTCAGATCCGAAAGATTCAAGATAAAAGTTCATATTGACATAAAAATAATAATACTTCAAGCATACTAACTAAGCAATTATGTCCTCTCAAAATAACATGGCCAAAGAAAGTTCATCCCTACAAAATCATATAGTTTAGTCATGCTCCATTTTCGTCACACAAGAATGCTCTCATCATGCACAACCCCAATGACATGCCAAGCAATTGTTTCATACTTTAGTAATCTCAAACTTTTTCAACCTTCACGCAATACATGAGCGTGAACCATGGACATAGCACTATGGGTGGAATAGAATATGATGGTGGGGGTTATGTGGAGAAGACAAAAAGGAGAAAGTCTCACATCAACGAGGCTAATCAATGAGCTATGGAGATGCCCACCGATTGATGTTAATGCAAGGAGTAGGGATTGCCATGCAACGGATGCACTCGAGCTATAAATATATGAAAGCTCAACAAAAGAAACTAAGTGGGTGTGCATCCAACTTGCTTGCTCATGAAGACCTAGGGCACTTGAGGAGGCCCATTGTTGGAATATACAAGCCAAGTTCTATAATGAAAAATTCCCGCTAGTATATGAAAGTGACAAAACGAGAGACTCTCTATCATGAAGATTATGGTGCTAGTTTGAAGCACAAGTGTGGTAAAGGATAGTAACATTGTCCCTTCTCTATTTTTCTCTCTTTTTTTGGGCCTTCACTTTTTTTATGGCCTTTCTCTTTTTTTATTCCTCACTTGGGACAATGCTCTAGAAAATGATGATCATCACACTTCTATTTATTTAGAACTCAATGATTACAACTCGATACTAGAACAAAGTATGACTCTATATGAATGCCTCCGGCGGTGTACCGGGATATGCAATGAACCAAGAGTGACATGTATGAAAGAATTATGAACGGTGGCTTTGCCACAAATACTATGTCAACTACATGATCATGCAAAGCAATATGACAATGATGAACGTGTCATGATAAACGGGATGGTGGAAAGTTGCATGGCAATATATCTCGGAATGGCTATGGAAATGCCATAATAGGTAGGTATGGTGGCTGTTTTGAGGAAGATATAAGGAGGTTTATGTGTGAAAGAGCGTATCATATCACGGGGTTTGGATGCACCGGCGAAGTTTGCACCAACTCTCAATGTGAGAAAGGGCAACACACGGTACCAAAGAGGCTAGCAATGGTGGAAAGGTGAGAGTGCGTATAATCCATGGACTCAACATTAGTCATAAAGAACTCACATACTTATTGCAAAAATCTACAAGTCATCAAAAACCAAGCACTACGCGCATGCTCCTAGGGGGGTAGATTGGTAGGAAAAGATCATCGCTCGTCCCCGACCGCCACTCATAAGGAGGACAATCAAAGAACACCTCATGTTTCAAATTTGTTACATAACGTTTACCATACGTGCATGCTACGGGACTTGAAAACTTCAACACAAGTATTTCTCAAATTCACAACTACTCAACTAGCACGACTTTAATATCACTACCTCCATGTCTCAAAACAATCATCAAGCATCAAACTTCTCTTAGTATTCAAAACACTCATAAGAAAGTTTTTACTAATCTTGAACACCTAGCATATTAGGATTTTTAAAGCAAATTACCATGCTATTTAAGACTCTAAAAATAATCTAAGTGAAGCATGAGAGATCAATAGTTTCTATAAAACAAATCCACCACTGTGCTCTAAAAGATATAAGTGAAGTACTAGAGCAAAAACTATATAACTCAAAAGATATAAGTGAAGCACATAGAGTATTCTAATAATTTCCGAATCATGTGTGTCTCTCTCAAAAGGTGTGTACAGCAAGGATGATTGTGGTAAACTAAAAAGCAAAGACTCAAATCATACAAGACGCTCCAAGCAAAACACATATCATGTGGTGAATAAAAATATAGCTCCAAGTAAAGTTACCGATGGAAGTAGACGAAAGAGGGGATGCCTTCCGGGGCATCCCCAAGCTTTGGCTTATCTTGGGGGTGCCATGGGCATCCCCAAGATTAGGCTCTTGCCACTCCTTGTTCCATAATCCATCAAATCTTTCACCCAAAACTTGAAAACTTCACAACACAAAACTTAACAGAAAATCTTGTGAGCTCCGTTAGCGAAAGAAAACAAAAGACCACTTCAAGGTACTTTAATGAACTCATTCTTTATTTATATTGGTGTTAAATCTACTGTATTCAAACTTCTCTATGGTTTATAAACTCTTTTACTAGCCAGATTCATCAAAATAAGCAAACAACACACGAAAAACAGAATCTGTCAAAAACAGAACAGTCTGTAGTAATCTGTAACTAACGCAAACTTCTGGAACTCCAAAAAATCAGCAAAAATAGGAAGACCTAGAAAATTTGATTATTGATCAGAAGCAATTGGAATCAATATTTTATCACGTTCTGGTGATTTTTAACAATTGTTTTCATGAACAGAAAGTTTCTGGAATTTTCTGCAAGATCAAATAACTATCATCCAAGAAGATCCTATAGGTTTAACTTGGCACAAACACTAATTAAAACATAAAAACACATCTAACCAGAGGATAGATCAAATATTTATTCCTAAACAGAAGCAAAAAGCAAAAAACTAAAAAATAAAATTGGGTTGCCTCCCAACAAGCGCTATCGTTTAACGCCCCTCGCTAGGCATAAAAGCAAGGATAGATCTAGGTATTGCCATCTTTGGTGGGCAATCCATAAGTGGCTCTCATGATAGATTCATATGGTAGTTTTATTTTCTTCCTAGGGAAGTGTTCCATGCCTTTATTTAATGGAAATTGGAATCTAATATTCCCTTCCTTCATATCAATAATTGCACCAATCGTTCTAAGGAAAGGTCTACCAAGAATAATAGGGCATGAAGGATTGCAATCTATATCAAGAACAATAAAATCTATGGGCACATAGTTCCTATTTGCAACAATAAGAACATCATTAATTCTTCCCATAGGTTTCTTAATAGTGGAATCCGCAAGGTGCTAGTTTAAAGAGCAATCATCAAAATCACGGAAACCTAGCAAATCGCACAAAGTTTTTGGAATCGTGGAAACACTAGCACCCAAATCACACAAAGCATAGCATTCATGATATTTAATCTTAATTTTAATAGTAGGTTCCCACTCATCATAAAGTTTTCTAGGGATAGAAACTTCCAACTCAAGCTTTTCTTCATAAGATTGCATCAAGGCATCAATGATATGTTTGGTAAAAGCTTTATTTTGACTATAAACATGAGGAGAATTTAGCACGGATTGCAACAAGGAAATACAATCTATCAAAGAGCAATTATCATAATTAAATTCCTTGAAATCCAAAATAGTGGGTCAATTAATATCTAATGTTTTGTTCTCTTCAATCCCACTTTTATCAATTTTAGCATCAAGATCTAAAAACTCCAAATTTTTGGAACGCCTTCTAGGTAAAGGTGGATCATATTCAGTCCCATCATTATCAACATTCATATTGCAAAACAAGGATTTAATAGGGGACACATCAATAACTTTTAGATCTTCATCTTTATTTTCATAGAACTTTGAAGAACACGCTTTCATAAAGCAATCTTTCTTAGCACGCATCCTAGCGGTTCTTTCTTTGCACTCATCAATGGAAATTCTCATGGCTTTGAGAGACTCATTGATATCATTCTTAGGAGGAATAGATCTCAGTTTCAAAGAATCAACATCAAGAGAAATTCTATCAACGTTCCTAGCCAATTCATCAACTTTAAGCAATTTCTCTTCAAGCAAAGCATTGAAATTATTTTGTGAATCCATAAACTCTTCAACACTAGTCTCAAATTCAGAGGGCATCTTATTAAAATTTCCATAAGAATTATTGTAGGAATTACCATAATTATTAGAGGAATTGCTAGGATAAGGCCTAGGATTAAAGTTTCCTCTATACGCGTTGTTACCAAAATTATTCCTACCAACAAAATTCACATCCATAGATTCATTATTATTCTCAATCAAAGTAGACAAAGGAAATAACTAAGTGTTGGAAGATTAATATGATGAAGATAGACCCGGGGGCCATTGGTTTCACTAGTGGCTTCTCTCAAGAGCATAAGTATTTTACGGTGGGTGAACAAATTACCGTTGAGCAATTGACAGAATTGAGCATAGTTATGAGAATATCTAGGTATGATCATGTATATAGGCATCACGTCCGAGACAAGTAGACCGACTCCTGCCTGCATCTACTACTATTACTCCACACATCGACCGCTATCCAACATGCATCTAGAGTATGAAGTTCATAAGAACAGAGTAACGGCTTAAGCAAGATGACATGATGTAGATGGATAAATTCATGCAATATGATAAAAACCCCATCTTGTTATCCTCGATGGCAACAATACAATACATGCCTTGCTGCCCCTACTGTCATTGGGAAAGGACACCGCAAGATTGAACCCAAAGCTAAGCACTTCTCCCATTGCAAGAAAGATCAATCTAGTAGGCCAAACCAAAATGATAATTCGAAGAGACTTGCAAAGATAACCAATCATACATAAAAGAATTCAGAAGATTCAAATATTGTTCATAGATAAACTTGATCATAAACCCACAATTCATCGGTCTCAACAAACACACCGCAAAAGAAGATTACATCGAATAGATCTCCACAAGAGAGGGGGATAACATTGTATTGAGATCCAAAAAGAGAGAAGAAGCCATCTAGCTAATAACTATGGACCCGAAGGTCTGAGGTAAACTACTCACACTTCATCGGAGAGGCTATGGTGTTGATGTAGAAGCCCTCCGTAATGGATGCCCCCTCCGGCGGAGCTCCGGAACAAGCCCCAAGATGGGATCTTGTGGGTACAGAAGGTTGCGGCGGTGGAATTAGGTTTTTGGCTCCGTATCCGATCGTTTGGGGGTTCGTAGGTATATATAGGAGGAAGAAGTACGTCGGTGGAGCAACGTGGGGCCCACGAGGGTGGAGGGCGCGCCTGGGGGGTAGGCGCGCCCCCTACCTCGTGGCTTCCTGGAAGCTTCGTTGACTTAGGGTCCAAGTCTCCGGGATCATGTTCGTTCCGAAAATCACGTTCCCGAAGGTTTCATTCCGTTTGGACTCCGTTTGATATTCTTTTTCTGCGAAACTCTGAAATAGGCAAAAACAGCAATTCTGGGCTGGGCCTCCGGTTAATAGGTTAGTCCCAAAAATAATATAAAAGTGAATAATAAAGCCCAATAATGTCCAAAACAGAAGATAATATAGCATGGAGCAATCAAAAATTATAGATACGTTGGAGACGTATCATTCTCTCACACCCACTCGTGGGTACACATAGGAGCGCATTTTTTTGAAGCTGGTACAACAAAATCACTCCACTATATATATATAAGCAGGAGCCTTAGCGCTTGCTTTACTAGGGTTCCTTCCTTTCACTCTCTCATGCTCTATAGATCTAAGCAAGACATAGGTGGCCACACTCTCTCTCCGCTCACGGCTGGTCACAAATCCGGCCGGACCACCTCAACCGGGGCAAGGGTGTAGGTGCATCATTCACGCTTTCGTCGGCGGCGAGGGAGGAGACCAACGGCTGTCCGCGCGTGTTGATCGGTGGCCGTGTCGTTCTCTCCGAGAGAGCGCCGGCTCAGGAGGGCCGCCGGCCCTTCTTCCTCCCTGCGGTATTGTGGCCAAGATGCGGCCTCCCGACGCCGTCTTTGCCACATGCCGACGACCCTCAGGTATATATTCCTTCAAAACCTGCCTTGCTCTACTGCCCCAGCTCCCCACGTGGCTGCGTGTGGATCTTTTTCTACTTTCGTCGGCTGTTCCAAAGCCACCTAGACTTTTACTATTATTAGAGGTAAAGCTAGTTAATACAGTCGAGTCTAAGAGTTGGTTCAAACAGGGAAGAAAGTGGGAAAGCTGTAGCACGAATCTAGGACTTGGTTCTAAGAGGAAACAGGGGAAAGTAGTAGATACTGGCTACCCAACGGGTCTGTTGGTTGAAAAGGCAAAGAAAGCATGGTGGATGGCGAAGGGTGGGGGAAGTGGACCCGTCTCTTGGTTGAAAAAGGAAAGAAAGTGAGGGGTGTTGGGGGACAACGCAAATGAGAATGATCAGGTCTAGATTTCCTATGCTGACATAGGAAAATGTCGCCAGGAGATAAAAAATGGGACAAATGCAGACATGTTGCCTGAGTGTTTGCCGCTCTCGGTAACCACATCTGCCTCACCACTTTATGCCCCTGCTGTCCCTACCCCCATATCGCTACCGTTAATGTAAAATCACATGAAGCATTAAGCAATGCCACCGGTCTAGTGCCATCGATAAATTGAAGCAATGCCACCACCATTCTATGAAGTGCTCCCGTCTTGCTTTATTTCCCATGAATTGTGTTTTTGCAGTTACACTTCAAGCTCACACCGCTAACATTGCTTCATCCCAGTGGAACTGCACAAATTTGATTGCACATTTACTGACCATGTGCTACTCTCGTGACAGTAACTAATGCTATTGTTCTGCCTGTCAACCTAGTGGCAGTGTTGATGTGATGTGATGCTACTTACTTAAGGGCACTTTCATACTGTCAATCTAGTGCCAATTATAACACAATAGATGCTGCTGTTAATCATACGCCACTGCAAATATCTGTCACTGTTTAAATAACTGTATTTCATATTTGCGCAAACTGGGATGTCTGTCTCCATATCGTTTCTATCTGCGCAATCAAAAGTACACACCTTAGTGTTAGTACAACTGCAATGAGGTGGCTATTCCTAGTTGTTGTCCTCTAACCACCAGTCTTCCAGGTATTACTGCATTGGTAGTAACTAGGTAGAATGACAAACGTAATCTAAAAGAAGTTGATTCGTATGTTTTACTTCCTGATTGCAGTGCACGGACGAGCGAAAACAACTGCATCTTAGTCCGGAATGCACTTTTTACGAGGTGACCCATCGACCAAGGACTAGCTGGCACGGCTGCACGGAGGTTTTTGGGACAGGTGCGCCGACAAGAGGCATTGTGGTCTGCTTATTTCTGCAAATAGCGGTGCTTAAATTTAGTGGAATGCACAAGAATTTCAGCTGGTCAGTACACTACATGGTTCAGTTTAGCATTCCAGCTGAGAACACAATTATAATTGGTTATTCTGGAATGAGAGAACCTAACCCTGGATGGTGGCAACAAGAAAAAACCAGAGTGAACTCCAGGAACTTTAAGCCTGCCGGGAGGCCCTTTGCTCAGAGAAGCCTTGCTTGTTTTTTCCTGATTTGTAAACCTTCTCACAACTTTGTCTTTTGCCGTGAACTAGTATATGTTTGTTATGTTCTATGAATCATTGAGATGTATAAAATTGCTTAACTTATGCTTTTCAAGTTTTTTATGAAGCTGAGTTTAATCTGAGTGTTCCACATGAACGCTGGATTAGCGTGTGAAAGTTTGGAATTTAGATTGTGGCCTCAGTTAACTGCATGAACCACTGTAACAAGATACGTAGTTGCTTATTTGTCAGACAGTAGATTATTGATTGTTAGCTGGTCAATAGCCTAGTGTTGAAGTGAGCTGAGCCAATGTGTCGTGTTTTGCACAACTACTTACAAGTGGGGTAGCACAAACAGTGTTTACAAGTACTTATGAATCATCGGCGCACAGTTCTCGAATGAGTACTCTATTTCATCAAACACACACTGCTCGTATGATAAACCGTGACAACTTATGTCTTACCACGCCATATTCATGAAAAAACTAGTGAGGACGCATCTGTTTCGGCAACAATTACGATGGTTCTCACATGATTCACGGGCACACAAAAGTAGCAGCAGTTCCCATAGACGGATTCAAACAGAGTACTAGCCATAGAGGGCTCGATAATAGGCAAGGTTCGGATAATTAGACACAATCCAAACTACTATTAAACACTAGCTGGGGCAACTATTTCATGCCTCGATCTAATTTGGGCTGGACACAAGATGGACCTTGCCATGAACATCATCGAGGACGTCCGGCAGCAGCTCAATCCTGTGAACCTTCATGAAGATAACCTTGTGGCCTTGCCACTCATAAACTTGTTTGTGGAGGCATGCCACGTCATCTTCCTGCGTAAGCTTGACAAGAACAGTAGGCCTCACAAACGAAGGAGTAGCTTTGAACTTCTTGTGCTTCAGTACACCCTGGACAACACTGCCTGACAACAGTGAGGCTGGAATACAACTCGACATCGGTATAAGCGCAAATGGCTTCCAGGATCCAACAGCCTAAGAACTCTGTTTTCCCAGTGCGTATATTCAGGTCATCCGCTCATAGCGAGTGACATGTACAACCACACAATCCTTGTCTGCATCAGGGCTCTAATTGAAACTTAAACAAAATTATGAATTACTTTTCCAGTATAAGAGACACAAGTTATTAAACACTATGTATAGCATGGCATCGAAGCTAATAGAATTTTGCATTATTCATCACCACATACTTAGATGAAAAAACCACAATCGAGATCGGCAAATAAGAAAATCACCTTGGGCAGCTCAGCGGGGGGGGGGGGGGGGGGGTGGGCACATCCTCGAAGGGGGAAAACTGCTCCTGCAATGCCACGGGGGCTGTAACCTCAAACGGGGCGTTGACCATCTCAGTAGTGGCCGTGAGCGTATCTGGGATCGGCTCGGTGGCTGGCTCCATCTTCTTCGAGCTCTCTGTCTCGTGGGGATCAGCCTCCCGCGTCTGCTCCAATATTGACAGATCTTTGCCTTGTCCTCCTTGGTCCATCATGAAACTGACAAATACTAGGAAACCACTGAAAGGAAAACACAATCGCAATGACAATGCAACAAAAAAAAGAGTGAGGATCGGTTACTGCTTTGCAAAAGTTCTTTTTTTCTCTAAACGAAAATATACCAATATCACGGATCCACTTACCTTCCCTTTGTTGGGAGAGAAGAACAGTGGCAGATGAGAGTGTTGGCTTTCTTGAAGACGGTGAGGGAGAAGGGGATTCAGCGAAGAGTGAAATGATGGTTGCTTCGTCCATCAAACTTAGACTGCGGGGAGGTGGGGTTTTGTGATACGACGGCTCATTACTGCCGCGCTACGACCGGGGTGACTCTCCGCCTGCATACTGCCTTCTAATTTGGTTGATGGCATTTGGGCCCGCGCGGGGCATGGCCCGCATGTCGGTGAACAAAAGTAAAACGGCATTCAGTAGAGGGAGACGTTTCGATGACCTAGGAGGAGCCAGAAGCGGTAGTGTATCCACTGTACTAGTAGTAATTGTTTTTCTGGTAGCTGTAGAGTGTCTCCAATATACTAGTAGTAATTGTTTCTCTGGGCCCAAGACAAAACAGCCCATCCACCCTAGTAAATAATAAAATCAATTCAAAAGCCCATAATTTACTTAATGAGAGGCGCTACCCACACCCAGCACACCGCCCTCCAAAAAAACCTGGGTGCTCTTCTTCCTCCTCACTCCCACCCACCTCACGTCAGCTCGCTCCACTCGTACCCCCAAATTCCTCACCTCACTCCTACAGAAAACCCCAGCTCCCCTTCTTCCTCACTACTACAGAAAAACCCTAGCTCCCCTTCTTCTTCACTCGCACTACAACTAGGCTCGTCATTTGTTACTCTGCTCAAATCCGTGAGCGCGACGCGACGCCCTCGAGGAAAATGGAGTCGGCTGACCCCCGCGCGAAGAAGATGAGGCTCCCGCCAGCGGCGACGCCTGTTGTAGATCCCGCACCCGGCAGCGCGGGGAGAAGCGGCGACCCCACCCCCACCGGATCCCAGGTACCCATAGAATCTCGGGTGGACCGCATCAGCGATCTCCCGGACGCCGTCCTTGGGGAGATCATCTCGCTTCTCCCCACCAAGGATTGCTGCCGCACCCAAGTCCTCTCAATTCGGTGGCGCCCTCTATGGCGCGCCGTGCCCCTTAATCTCGACTGTCGTCAGCTATCTCTCTTCAATGATTTTGAAATCCCCAGAGCCATCATCTCCTCACACCAGGGCTCCGTACAAAGCCTCTGCATCCCGTCATGCTACTTGAGCAAGCATACCATGCCCTGCACGGTGGACGCCTAGCTGAAATCCCCTAAATTCATAGAACTACAGCTGCTTGAGTTGTAGTATTCCCCTGGAAGTCACCTACCAGATACCGAACGCCATCTACCTATGCCCTCAGCACCGATGTCCATCTCGCGATTTTCCTCCTCTCTCCACGCCGCCACCTTTGCGCTGTGCTACCTACCAGACAATCTGGTAATAAACCTTCGACTTCCATTTCTCAAGAAACTTCCACTTGTGCGGGTTCAAATATCGGAGGCCTCATTGCACAACATCGTCCACTCCAGTTGCCCTGCCCTGGAGTGCTTGGTGCTTGTTTTCACAATTAGAATCGGTTGTCTCCAAATAAAGTCGCCTAACCTTGTAAGAATTGGAATTTCTTTTGACGGAAGGCAACTCATCATCCAAGATGCCCCTTCACTTCAAAGGTTGATCCTTGATTCTAGTTATTCACCGTCACAAATAACCGTCCTCTCTGCGCCTAAACTGGAGACCTTCAGTGTAATACATGATCTCTCTGCTGATTTCAAGATGGTGTTTGGCTCCACAGTTCTTCAGGTACTTTATATTATCATCTACACTTGTAACCATAAGCTGCATTTTAAATTTCTGCGCATAAGTTATATATCATCTTGGAGTACACATTTTGTACTAATATTATGTTCTATGCTCAATGAAGAGTTTCTCCATGGATAGCCTATCAATGGTGCTGGATTCTGTCAAGATCTTATATATCCAAATGAATAGTTTTGGTCTGAACAAGATTATTGGCTTGCTGCAATACTTTCCATGTCTGGAGAAGTTGTATATAAAGGTGATAATTTCACGCACATTGGAAGCCCGCATATAGTGTACTAGAATTAACCGTTCAGCTGTTGCTCTTTCGACACTCTTTTTTTAGACCTTAACTGTTTTCAATCTTCATGTCTATTTAGGCAACAGGACGGGGTAAGAAAGTTATAACCAATCGGTGGATTCGTAAGCACCGGGATTTTCTCACTTCTCATGACATTCGATTGAAGACAATAACGCTAGAACGATATGTAGCCAACCATGCAAACACTAGATTTGTCACATTCTTCCTGCTGAATGCGAGGTTACTATTGTCCATCAGGCTTAAGTTTATCAGCAGCATGGTTTTGACGGATGGGTATGTCGAAGAGCAAAAAAAGGAGTTTCAGGTGGGCAAAAGAGCTTCTGAACGTGCCGGGCTTCTATTTACAACATATTGTGGTCATAATCCAGTAAATTTTACGACCCAGGATGTTCATTCTATGGACCTGACCGATCCATTTGATTGTGACTGCCGAAAACAGTGCTGGAGTTAGATTATGTTGCCCTTTTCAACTTGGGTTTTGTCCAAACCTGGTGAACAATTAACCCTCGTGCTTTTGTACAGTTTGTAAGCTGGAGTTAGATGTTCTTGCCCTTTTCAACTCGGCTGTGATTGTCATATTTTCTTTGAAACAAGGCAAATGGATTGCCGTTCGTTTAATTTAGAGTGAAATATTGTAACAAATCCCAACCAAGGGAAATAGCATCACTCTCGCCGGCTGCTTGAGCTCACTGTGCATTATAGAAGCCAAGTGATTAGCCGCCACCAGCACCCACAAACTTATTTCGAACTAGCACACAAAATGGGCTGTAAATTTTCATAGGAAGGGCTGCATGACCGTGACAGATTTGGATTCTGACATTTGGGACCCACGAGGAAATAGCCTATCCAAGGTGGTGTCGACTTACTAGCTAGTCAACAAACGATTTTGCCTACCAGCCGTTGGATCGACATCCAACATCTGTCGTGTATCTTCTATCTCTTGTCTTCTTCCTCCAACCGCCCAAACCAAACCACCCCGACGGCTCTGCCTGCTCCCGCCTCCCATGCCTGGTTGCGCCTCCGCCGCCCTACCGTACCCTCCAACGTTGGCCAGTCCCTCCCTCTATTCCCCCACACGTCATGTTATTCTCCGGCGACGTCAGCCCCAACACGCACCCGCACCCGAACCAGTCAACCCTCGTACTCCCCTCCACCTGCGACTGGACCGACGCATCTTCCACGGCTCCTGTTCAATCCGTTCGAGGCCTCGCCTTCGTCCTCGGCCTTGGTTCGCTCGCCATGCGCGGTGCGCCGCCCTCTTGCGTTATCAACGTCGTCAACAACCGAGAGGAACAAGGAGATGGCTGTACGTGGAGAGGATGACAGTAGAGACCCACCAGCGTCAAAGCAGTACGCAAGCAAGTGCCTTGTTATTATATGCCCAAAAAATGGTTCCTCCTAATGGTTGGACATCTGGGGCTCACGCCATTGTCAACGTAGTCAATAAATGAGAGAATTACACAACGAGCGGCTGACACCAGGGACCCAGCAGGTCACGTAGTTTCTATTTACTTTATTTGAGGAATAAGCAGTTGTTATTTATACTAGATTTAGCGACGGATCAGGGTAACAGCGGGGCTGTGCGGGGGCTGTGGCCCGTCTAGCCAGGGTTTTATTTATGTTTACCACATCATGAGCCCAGTTGTGTTTTTTTCTTGCTGAAAATGGCTAGCCGAGTTCTATTTTTTAAGAAATACCCAAACGAGGCCTACTTGCTTTATCACCCCTGCTGGGCTGCAAATCTTTCAACGCGAGGAGAGTTTCATTCGGTTTGAGCAGAAATGGGTTGTACATTTTTAAAACACATCAAACCGGGAATTAGTTTCAATTTTTTTTCATTACAAGATTTTAAATTCCATTGATTTTTATTCGTGGACAATTATTTGGATTTTATATTTATATAAATTATTTTTCAAAATAATTTGAATGTGACTCGATATTTCGGGATTAAAAATAGTTGACCGCACCGAAATATGCAAAATTTCGTATAATTTTTAACCGTGGCCACAATATGGGGTGTAATGCTAACAAAAAGAAGATGGGCTCCAAAAAAATTCTTAAGAATTAGCAAATGGGCTGTAAATTATTAGAAATAATGGTAGATGGGTTGTATGCTATTTTCCACATATTTGAGGTTGATTTGTGTGCCTACTACAGGTTGACGCGTATGCTTTCCTAAAAAAAGGTTGACGCACACGCAACGCCGTGTCAACTTAGTCAACACACGAGAGCAGTGACTGTTGGATGTCCATCCAATGGCCTCGTGCTTCTTCAATCTCTTCTCTTCCTGCTCCAGCCGCTCAAACAAGCGCCGGTGGGACTCCCTGCTCCCTCCTCCCACGGTCGGCTATGCTGCCGCGCAGGCCTCACCGATCCGTCGCACTCCCATCGCTGGCCTAGCCATCCCTCTACTCACCCACACCTGCTGTTACAATCCGGCGACGGCAGATGAAATAGTAAACCCTCGTACTCCCCTCTGCATGGGAAACAACTGCCGAGTCTTCCCTGGCTCCGTGTCGTTCCCTTCCTAGGCCTCGCCGTCGTGCACCGCCCTGGTGCTCTCGGTGCGGCGTGGTCAACGCGGTCAACGAACAACATCCATCGGAAGTGGATTGTACGTGGAGAGGCTGACAGACGGGTCCACGGCCGCACGCAAGGAAATGCCTCCTTATTATGTGCAAAATAATGATTCCTCCACCTGACAGCTAGGACCCACCGGAAGGGCCTCTGTATTTCGCGAAAAAAAGTCCCCCCCCCCCGCGCTGACAGGTCGGACCCACTAGCTATATCTTCGCACGCAAGGAAGTGCTTCCTTATTACGCACAAAAAATGAATACTCCCCCTGCTAGCTGGGACCCACCATATGGGAGGCTAACTTGTGGGCCTACTAAGTTGACGCGGACGGAGGGCCTTGTCAACTTAGTCAATATGAACGATTCTAGCTCCAGTGACCGTACGATGTCCATCCAACGGCCGTAGTGCTTCTTCAACCTCTGGTCTTCTTGCTCCAGCCGCCCAAAGCAGCGCCGGTCGTGCCGCGTGCTCCTACCTCCCGTGGTTGACTGTGATACCGCCCCCTACTACTCCCACCGCTGGCCAGGCCATCCCTCTACTCACCCACGCCCCCTGTTATTCTCCGGTGATGGCAGCCTCACACCGCAGCCGAACCAGTGAACCCTCGTACTCCTCTCCGCGTGGGCATCCACTACGGCGTCTTCCCCGGCTCCGCGTCGTCCCCTTCCTAGGCCTCGCTGCCGTACACCGCCCTGGTGCTCTCGGCGCGGCATGATCAATGTGGTCAACGAACGACTTCCATTGAAAGAGTACTGTACATGGAGAGGCTGACAGCTGGGTCCACGGTCGTTCTGTCTGCAGGCTACAACGATGAACCGTGGCTGTGTAAGGAAGGGCACGTGTCGTAGTAGAGGCGCGCACGTAGGATGTACACGTACGTACAGCGGCCAGGGTGCAAGAAAGTAAATACGACCACGTACGTACATACGGGCGGGGTCTCGAACGCCTACTCGCGCATATGTACGACCAGGGCTTGTGTACATGGCTGGGTCGGAATGGAGAAACTGCGTCGTCGTCATGCTCATGGGGAGGCAACGGAATGTGTCGTGTTCATCGGAAGGCAACGGAACGCGTGCTGTTCATCGAGAGCCAACCGGCTTGGACGGAACAGCCGATGGAAACGAGGCCTAGCATACCGCAGAACGGAGGAAACATCCTTGTGTTCAACCGGCCATGGTCGAAACAGGATCCTGTTCATCGGGAGGGGTCTGGCGTACTGCAAAACAGAGGAAACGGACCTCCTACAGTCGAAACGGGGTCCTGTTGATCTGGAGGGGTGTGGCGTACCGCAAAACGGAGGAAATAGACTTGTGTTGGAGCGCTACGGTCGAAACGGGGGTCCTGTTCATCAGGAGGGCTGTGGCGTACCGCAAAACGGGACTCCACAGGATACTGTTCATCTCCACCGTCGACCTCCTCCAGTCTCCACGGGCTACTGTTCATCCACCGTCGACCTCCTCCAGCCTCCACCTGCGACTGTTCATCCGTGGGCTCCTGTTCATCCAGCCTCCACTGCGCGCTCCTACACGCGCTACTGTTCAACCAGCCCTCTCCAAGGGGTCCTCTTCAACCACCCCTCCACGGGCTACTATTCATCTAGCCCTCCACCGGCTACTGTTCAACCAGCCCTGCACCGACTACTGTTCAACCTTCCCTCCACGGGGTCCTGTTCATCCAGCCGTCCACGAGGTCGATCGGGGTCATGTTCATCCAGCGGCAACACCAGAGGGTCCTGTTCATCCACCCCCCCCCCCCACCGGGAACTGTTCATCCAACCCACCCATCAACGCCCACTGTTCATCAAGGGAAGGAGGCAGCAGGTTTGATCTGCTTTAGTTAGCAGCAGTAGCGAACGAAGGAATCGCTCGATCGGGTTCAGTTAACAGCCATCGATCGATCGCTCGGGTTCAGTAACGCGTAGCCTGCAGTGCAATCGCTTGGGTTCAGTAGGCGAATGCCTCGCTCGGGTTCAGTTAGAGCCCAACGCCTCGCACCCACGCGTGTACGTGTACGCGAGAAATGCACATCGCTCGGCCCCCAACCACCCACAATAATCGAGAAATCCCCGATATTTTCCTCGCCCTCGCTTATACCATGGTTTTTTCCGTCATGGATGGCCCAAAGAATGTCATGCAGCCGCGTCTCCGGCCTGCCCGGGACGAAAAACCCAATTTCTGTCATGATTTTTTGTCATAGAAGTAGGAGCCCACCACATCTATGATGATACCGGGTTTTGTCACAATTATCGTCATAGAAGTGTCATAAGCATGACAGAAAAAAATTGTTCGGCCCAAAATGTCACGAATGTGTCTTTTTTTTGTAGTGTAAGCATCATCTTGTAGACCCGGAGATTTTCAAAGGTCTCTTTCAAATCATCTATCAAGGTCTCTCTGTTGCTGGCTTTCACAACAATATCATCCACATAAGCATGAACATTGCGTCCAATCTGGTCATGGAGGCGATTCTGAACACACTGTTGATAAGTCGCCTAGGCACTCTTGAGCCCAAAAGGCATAGACACATAACAGAAGGCTCCAAAAGGAGTGATGAAAGCTGTCTTCTCCTGGTCCTTAACTGCCATCTTGATCTGATGATAACTGGAGTAAGCATTCAAAAAACTCAAACGCTCACAACCCGTCGTAGCATCAATGATCTGATCAATATGTGGGAGAGCAAAAGGATCAGCCGGACAGGTTTGTTAAGGTACCCAGCCACCAAGAGCCGGGCCACCTCTTCACCAATGGCCTTGCGCCTCTCTTCATTAAAACGACGAAGGAATTGCTTGACCGGTTTAAAATTTGGATTAACATTAAGAGTGTGCTCAGTGAGTTTGCTCGGTACACCTGGCATGCCAGAAGGTTTCCATGCAAAGATGTCCCGGTTCTCACGGGTGAACTCGATGAGCGCGCTTTCCTGTTTCGGATCCATATTCGCACTGGTACTGAATTGCTTGGATGAGTCGCCAGGAACAAAATCAACCAGCTGAGTGTCATCCGCCGACTTAAACTTCAACAAGGGGTCATGCTCCGTGGTTGGCTTCTTCAAAGGTGTCATATCTCCCGGGTCAACATTATCTTTGTAAAAATTTGAACTCTTCTGTTGCGCAAATAGACTCAGCATAAGCGGCATCGCCCTCTTCACACTCCAAGGCTATCTTCATGTTCCCATGCACTGTGATGGTACCCTTATGACCCGGCATCTTAAGTTGCAGATAAATATAACAAGGCCTCGCCATAAACTTAGCATAAGCCGGCCGCCCAAACAAAGCGTGATAATGGCTCTTGATCTTGACCACCTCAAAAGTCAATGTCTCAGCTCTGTTTTTTATAGAAAGACTGTAAGCGAACCCCCAGCAATATAATTGGTGCAACAAACCCAAATTGCAAGTACCATGCCTTGAACCTGGGTGGGTGGGAAGGCATCAACCCCTTCCCACCACTAGGCTATGCCTTAGTCTCAGCTCTGTAATCATGCTCATCACCAAAAGCCACTTCCAAAGCTATCTTACCCATCGGATACGCTGACTTACCAGGCACGACACCATGGAAAATAGTATTAGACGGCTTAAGATCCTTATCAGTTAAATTCATACGGCGGAATGTGTCATAGTAAAGGATATTGATGCTGCTGCCTCCATCCATGAGCACCTTAGTAGACTTGTACCCCCCCCAACTTCATGCGCAACCACCAAAGCCAACTGACCCGGATTGTCAACCCGGGGCGGGTGATCCTCACGGCTACAAAGAATAGGATGTTCAGACCATCGCAAGTAACGGGGAACCGCCGGCTCAACTGCGTTCACTGCCCTTTATGAACCTTCTGGTCTCATTTGCATAAACTCGTGGTGAACACATGATACTGTCCACTATTCAACTGCTTCGGATTACTCTGATAACCAGATTGCTGCTGCTGATTCCCTTGACCAGACTGCTGATTAAAACTGCCTTGATTGCCTTAGCCCTGAAAACCGGAGTTTGAGCCGCCGCCGCCAAAGCCGTGCCCTTGTGAGCCGGATCCTGTCCCGCCGTGCGGGCCATTATGGTCCTGATGAAAACCAGAATTTTGGGTACTACCTCATGATGAAGCAATCTTTCCACATATGGATAGACGGCTTATCGAGCGTGCTGTGCTTTGGGCAAGGCTGATTCATCACCGCCTCAATATTGAACCTTGGCCCGCCAATCCGAGGTACGAATGGCTTCCCTTTACGACGCTGATTATTGTTCTGAGCATTGGTATTAGCCACAAAGTCTGAACCGCTGTCCGCCTTGTGCTTACTATTATTACCTTGACCCGCCGTATTGGGCTGCTGCCCCTTTCCATTGCTATTCTTCTTTCCCTTTCTAGCCTTCTCCTCATCAGATTCTGGATCCTTGGTACTATCCGAGTTGGCGTATTTGTCGAGAGCCGCCATGAGCTCCCCCATATCATTACAGTGGTGCTTAAGCCGCCCCAGCTTCTGTTTGAGGGGAAGGAAACTGCAGTTCTTCTCTAACATGAGGACAGCTGAGCCGACGTTAATACTGTCTGAGGAGTGAATAATGGTTGAGGTCCGGCGCACCCAATGGGTCGTTGACTCGCCTTCGCCCTGGACGCAAGTGTCTAAGTCAAGAATCGACATGGGTTGTTTGCATGTATCCTTGAAATTCTGAATGAAACGGGACTTCAATTCAGCCCATGAACCAATGGAGTTAGAGGGCAATCCTTTCAACCAGTTACGAGCCGACCCGTCCAACATCATGGTGAAATACTTAGCACATGCAGCATCACTAATATCCAACATCTCCATAGCCATCTCATAGCTCTCAATCCAAGCCTCTGGGGGCTGATCCGCTGTGTAGTTAGGTACCTTACGAGGGCCCTTGAAATCCTTAGGCAAGCGCTTGTTGCGTAGAGCCGGCACTAAACATGGCTCACCCAAGGTTCTAGAGGTCACTTCTGCCTCCACAGACGCTGGCGGATAAACTGGAGATTGCTGTTGAGCCGCTAGCTGAGCCGCCAGCTCAGCCTCCCGATGCGCCCTGGCCTGATCCACCAAAGTCTGAGCATCGACACCACCGCGTGCCGGGTCAAGCCTACGAGGCTGGTTACGGTGTTGCTCACTGCTTGAAATTGCTGGCGAGTCAATATGTCTACTATAACTCTGGCTCGGACGAGGGGTCGAGTGAATCCTTTCACGGCTGTACGAATAAGCTGCGTGTTGAGCCACTGCTGTCTGAAGAAGTTCTCTGGCCCTCCGCATCTCCACCACCGATGGAGACTCGCCTTCCATCGGGAGAGCTGCCAATCGTGTCGCCGCAGCAATCATGTTATCCAGAGGATTGGAGTAATGACCCGGCAGTGTTGGAGTATGTTGAGGCAGAGTCAAGTCTTGCGGGTCAGCAACTCGTGGCTGAACCGACACTCCTGTCACCGGTGTTTCATCAGCCCGGTTCATCACAGGCGGGTCACTGGTCCCTGCCCCAGGTATGTTAAAAAGGTTTCTCGCATCATACTCAAGTGGTAAGCGACTCTGGTGCCTCCTTCTCATGATGGCATTTGAAGAGTTTTGATCCAAGGTAAGCCGGAAAGAATCTGCATGAATCCATTGTGCATGAGCATCCAAAGCAGCTCGCTCCGTCGCCATCCTAGCATTCTCAGCCGCCAGCTCTTCCTTGGCTTGAGCTATCTCATCCCGTAGCTTCGCAACATCCACTTTATGCTGTTCTTGAGTATCCGGGGTCACCTCCGTCCCCATTAAAGTTGCCAAAGCATCCAATAAGTCGGTCAGAACTTGAGCCAGCGGGCGCGCAGAACCGCTAGCACCAACCATCGCCGTAGCCATTGAGCTAGAGGTCATAGCCGCGGCGGTCGTCGAACCAGGAACTAGTTGTGTACCGGCCATGAAGATTGCAACCCTGTTCGACGGCTCATAGGGGTCCGGAATACTGTCACCATCGGAATAGCCCCCAAGCCGGCCGTCTTGCAGTTGATACATTGAATTGGTCTCACTGGTTGACGACTCTCCATCAGAGTAGATAGCCGTCTCACCACCAAACATGAATCTTTCCTCAAGTTCTACCCCATGGATGAAACCCACAAAGGCGTGCTTCACAGCGGTTTGAACCTATGTGGGTTGTGCATGCTGAGCCGTCTCGATGATGTCGGTGCAGGTGTCCGGCTCAGGGCCCGATTCGCCGATCTTGCCAATGAAGACGTGGATTCTGCTGAAGGGGACCCGGTACCCGTACTCAATTGAGCCGGCCTCGGGGCCCCAACCTGTGCCGTCGATGTAGAGCGTGCTGTGACGACTCTTGGTCATCCGGCCCACAGCGTATCCCTTGAGCCCTGCGAAGTTGCCCTTCAAGAACTCGAAACCACCGTGCGCTGGCCCCACGACGGGCGCCAACTGTCGTGGACTCAACACGGCAGATGCCTTAGTGAAAGGACTTAGGTGTGGAGCCATCGCAACTAGGTTAGCTTGAAGGGGTTAATCGGGACAAAGGACACAGAGAGTTCATACTGTTTCAGCCCCTCACAATGAGGTAAAGGCTTACTCCAGTTTGGGGTTGTATTGCTTGGGTTTCGATTACCAGGGAGCGAATACGCTTGACCTAGTTCTCGATCTCTTGTCTCTTGCCCTAACCCGCCGCCGGGACACCCCTTTATATACACACGTTGATGTCCGGCGGCTTTCAGAGTCCCGGCCGGCTCATACACAATGTGTCCGGCTCAGTGACTAACTAAGCTTACCTTACAATACAAGTTACACATATGGCGGTTAATCCTCTTGGGCCTCAAGTCGCCTATCGTTCTTGGGCTATCAATAGGCTTGCTTCATGACCAGCCATCTTCATTTATAAGTCGCCAGTGGTATGACCCGGCCCCTTCTGGGCGGGTCATACCCAGTAGTTATGTCCCCAACAAACTGTGACGCTACAACCCCAGGTTGATGATAAGATATCATGGCACCTCTAGAGCGCCGACATATATAGTGCAAAATCAGCATACAAAGCACAATTCAGCGAGCTACCGAAGACAGAGGACAAGCAGCTCATATGGAAAACTTGGGCACCTGGAAACATCAAAGTTTTCTTCTGGTTATTACTTCGCAATCGCCTCTGGCGCAATGACAAGCTTCAACGCAGAGGATGGGAGAACAGATATTTTTGCACACTATGCACAAGAAATTTGGAGACCTCAATTCACCTCTTCTAGGACTGCCCGGTTACTAAAGAAATCTGGCGACGGATATCAACCTGGACAGGCTGCAAAAGGCTCGCGCTCCTTGCTGCGACCACGGACCACACCACCACCTCTGGTCGAAGAATGCGCAACCTCATCCAACAGGCAAGACCAAGGCTCAGAGAGAGGCTCAAGACAATGATTTTCCTTGTCACATGGCACATCTGGAGGGAAAGAAACAACCGCACTTCTAGACATGAATCAAACCAGATCTGCATTGTGATCGCCGCAATCAGAAGAGACACAGAAGGTTGGAAACTAGCTGGGGCGAAATGCCTAGAGACGCCACTGGGAGAACCAGGCTAGAGTTTTTCTTTTCAGTCATTCAGGGCTCTCACACCCACATCTTGTAACCCACCATGATCACTTGATCATGAACATATTTCCCGCCGTCTAGCTGCTTAATATATGAATGTCGGTGGTACACCGGTTCTTTCAAAAATGAACTAACCTTAGACAAGCTTGGCAAAAATGTGTGGCAAAGTGTAGCAATGCTAGGTCTAGAACCAAACAGCCCCTTTGTGATGTTTCACTTGTGTCATGTATAATCTTCTTCGTCATGGCGCCCACGGGTAGCGTATGCAGCGGTTGTTTATGTAGTTTGGGGTGCGCATGCCAACGAGCAAGCACGGGCTGATGGTGTCAGGTCAACCACGCGGGGAATTTTGTTAAACGGGGGAGAGAATCTCGGTCAAACGACGGGGTGGTTAACTTTGTGGCTAATCAAATCACCACCCTACCGGCTTTGCAAAAGTCACCATGATTAGATGCTCGGTACTTTGTGGCCTGATGGAAATAGAAGACTTGGGTAGAAAGGCCTACATCTTTCTTGAGTTCAAGGGTGAAGTCAGGTGCATGCTCGAACTCATAGCATGCCCCAAACTCGTTGATCCAATTTCCACTTAGTGCATCAACAGTCATGATGTGTAAATCCGGACCCTCAAACATCTGCACATGTGCCCAAATGGACCAGGCACGTCTCATTTGTTAGCTTGTACATCCGCATCCCTCATATCTAAAATCATAAAACCATACAAAAGCATGCAACGCTATGTAAAAGACGATCATCACACCCAGTTCATCAGATCACCATTTCATCGCAGGACAAAAGGATCATAGTTCATTGGAGCAGTGCAAATCCTTACTACAAACTAATTAAAACATAGTTAAAATATAAACACAAGGGCGAAGGGCGGAGGAAATCACCATTTCCATGCCGACGCCTTCCCCTTCCGATCGTCGATACATCTATGCCCCTCCGCCGTGTAGGCGTCGGCATGCGGTGGTCCGTCATCGTCAGAACTGGAGGTGGAGCCGCTCGTCAAGTCAGAGTCCGAGTAACAGCTTTGGCCCGATAGCCTGCGGAGTAGGCGCTCCTCCTCCTTGGCATGGCAAGCCGCCTTCGCCTTCACAGCCACCTCCTTGCTTGCCTCGCGCTCCGACAACTCGATCGCAAGTCGGAGTGCTTTGGCATTCTTGCGGTGGAGGCGATGTGCATTCGCCACCGCCGTCATGAGAGAGCGGCAGATGACCAATGCGAGGAGCGGGGCATCGGACCGGCACGGTCACGCGTGCCGTGCGGTCAGCGCCTCTCCCGCCGACACCCTCTCCCTTGCTCATTGCCGCTCGCGGCGGGCTGCTCGTGCCTCGGACTTGTGTGACCTTGTGCACGCCGGCGACTACGCGAGCACGAGGACCCAGCAGTGGCCGGGCGCCACTTCTAGAACAAAGGGAGGTTGCCAGCGTACCTGGATTACGGGAGCGGAGCAGCCAGAGCTGCGCGCCGGGCGGGACGGGCCGGCGACGTCGTCAGCACTGCGTCGACAGGTGACGATGCTGATGAAGAAGATCTGCCGCTGCTGCTCCCCCTTGGTCGAGCAGCGACCACCTCAAGGCGATGCGAAGGGTGACTGTCGGCGTCCTGGGAACGGGGGTACCCAGACTTGCCTGCCTGCAGCCCATGGCGTGGCTCCATCATCGGCCTGATACGGCCCAGCTTCGACAACAACAACTCAAGACCCTCGCGAGGGGCCAAGCCTCGCGAGGCGGACGATAGCAAGACCTCCTTGGGGGCAGCCTCACTAGGCTGGCTCCCGAGGAGCGGAGATATCTATGCAAGGTGCACCTCGTGAGGTTCGTCTGACGTGAGCCATGACGACCAAGGCCAGGCGGGCGCGAGTGGGCGCAGTGTACCAGTTTCCCCTTTGATGCCAAGGAGGCAAGCGCAGGCGCGGAGTCCCGAGGAATCAAGCAAAGGTTTCCATATCGATGCGGCAAGACCCAGGACCGCCAGGACGACAGGACAGAGGTCATCGTGGAGCCCGGCGCAGCGTCACCACCAGAGCCTTTTGCAGGCGAAGACTACTTTTGTCAGGATAGCTTGTACTAGTTGCGCCCCTTCAAATCTGGCCGTTGTGGGATCCCTTCCCGCCTACATTTGGGAAGAGGACCAAGGCCACTATAAATAGGACTTAGCCACCACCATAGAGAAGACGGATCGATTCCACCCGGACCACCTCACCAGCTCATCTAGCTCAAGAACACCTCACCTCCTGAGGCAGTTCCCACACTGTACTAGTTCATCCTCAGCCCCTCGAGGCAATCCACCACAAAGCTGGAGTAGGGTATTACACTGCAAGGTGGCCCAAACCAGGATAAACTGCGGTGTCTCTTATTCCTTGGGTTCGTTGAGCTAGGCCGTGGAATCGTTGGGTAGGCGGACTGGGGGGAGAGAGAGTTCTTCACACGCACCCCAGAGTTCGACCTCTCAAGGGTTTGCGGAACCCGAAATCCGACAGCGACCTTCTCCACATCCATGGTCAAGACGTCGGATTCTCAGCCGGACCCGCCGCTGCTTCTGTCGCCGGCCATGGGATCGGAGGGGAGGGCATCGGAAGTGGAGTGGACGAGTACGGGAGTGAAGTGGAGTTCGCATTGATCGGTGTCCAGGGTTTTCCTGAAGGGGATATTTGTGGGGTCCGGGTGGGCCAGGCTGGGCCAAGCCGACGTAGAGGACGCGCCCAGACGCCCCCATATCTGTCCTATATTTGGACTGGATATGAGGGGTGCCGGTCAGTCCAGGAGTTTCAGGCCCGTTTAAGGAGCCCGTATGGATCGTTTTTTCATGACCGGTCAATGACCGGGTGGCCCTTCCAGCTGTTTGAGATGGGTTTGAGAGGTCCGACTGTAGATCCTCTTAGGCTCGGATGCCATACTAGATAGAAAATAGTCGCCCTGCAGGTCATGGTGTGCCCTACAGAGGAGGTTGCTGCTCTAAGGCGAAAGGAAGGAGAGAGTGGAAAGCAGAGGGAAAGGAAGTGAGAGATGGACACATCCTCTATTTGGGTGAGCTCAACATACTGGCTCCACAAAAGGATGGCCTCATGCCTTAGTGTCAGATGAGAGAAAATTAACCAGTAGCCTCATGCCCTTTAATATAGTTGGATGGGTCGGGGCAGCAGCTAGGAGCTGCCCCCATTGTACACGCCCCAGTTTAGGGCATCTCCAAGGTTGACCTATAAATATCTCCAATATATGTCCATTTTTATGTCCGGGCATGGTCCGCAGACATGATGCGGGTGTGAGCATCCAATGCTAATCACAAAGTATCCGGTTGGGAGAAGAAAAAGTAGGTGAAGATCATGCATGTGGTGGGATATTTGTCGTTTTGTGCCCGGTTGGGAGGAGAGGGGACCATACATGTGCGGTTGAGAGAAAACACAGAAGAGGTAGACCATGCATGTGATTGTGCATGTCCGGACTCCGGCAAAGGCCCATACGTTTGTCTCTTGGATACTGGAATCTGTACGTCCAGACTGCTAAGCGGACATATGCAGGTCCCCATTGTATTGTTGGAAATATGCCCTAGAGGCAATAATAAAAGGTTTATTATTATATTTCCTTAATCATGATAAAGGTTTATTATTCATGCTATAATTGTATTGATCGGAAACTTAAATACATATGTGGATACATAAACAAAACACAGTGTCCCTAGTAAGCCTCTACTAGACTAGCTCGATGATCAAAGATGGTTAAGGTTTCCTAACCATATACATGTGTTGTCATTTGATAACGGGATCACATCATTAGGAGAATGATGTGATGGACAAGACCCAACCATTAGCATAGCATATCATCGTTAAGTTTATTGCTACTGCTTTCTCAATGTCAAATACATGTTCCTTCGACTATGAGATCATGCAACTCCCGGATACCGGAGGAATACCTTGTGTGCTATCAAACGTCACAACATAACTGGGTGATCATAAAGATCCTCTACAGGTATCTCCGAAGGTGTCTGTTGGGTTGGCATGGACCGAGATTAGGATTTGTCACTCCGTGTATCAGAGAGGTATCTCTTGGGCCCTCTCGGTAATACATATCATAAGCTTGCAAGCAAACGACTAAGGAGTTAGTCAGGAGGTGATGTATTACAGAACGAGTAAAGAGACTTGCCAGTAACGAGATTGAACTAGGTATGAAGATACCGATGATCGATTCTCGGGCAAGTAACATACCGATGGACAAAGGTAATTACGTATCTTGTCATAACGGTTTGACCGATAAAGACCTTCGTAGAATATGTAGGAGCCAATATGGGCATCTAGGTTCCGCTATTGGTTATTAACCGGAGAGGTGTCTCGGTCATGTCTACATAGTTCTCGAACCCGTAGGGTCTGCACGCTTAACGTTCATTGGCGATATAGTTTTATATGAGTTATGTATGTTGGTGAACGAATGTTGTTTGGAGTCCCGGATGAGATCATGGACATGACGAGGAGCTCCGGAATGGTCCCGAGGTAAAGATTGATATATGGGATAATAATGTTTGGTCTCCGGAAGGGTTCCGGAGTTCACCGGAATGGGTTCCGGATGTTTCCCGAAATGTTTGGATATGAGAACACTTTATTTGGGCCAAAGGGGAAAGCCCACGAGGCTTTTGGAAAATGCAAAAGGAAGTTTTGCGGAGATCAAGGGCCAAACGCCAGGAACCCTGGCGTCCGGGGGGTAGATGTCGGGAACCCTGGCGTCTAGCCCTGGAGTCCGAGGACTCTTGCCTTTCGGGCAAAACCGACTTTGAGGAGGCTTTTACTCCAAGTTTCGACCCCAGGGCTCAACATATAAATAGAGGGGCAGGCTACCACCCAAGACACATCAAGATTCACCAAGCCGTGTGCCGGCAACCCCGTCCCCTCTAGTTTATCCTCCGTCATAGTTTCTGTTGTGCTTGGCGAAGCCCTGCTGAGATTGTTCTTCACCAACACCGTCACCATGCCGTCGTGCTGCCAGAACTCATCTACTACTTCGCCCGTCTTGTTGGATCAAGAAGGCGAGAACGTCATATTTCCTAACATGGTATTAGAGCTAGGTTAATTTTTTGCACGCTGCAACTCATGCTATTGATCCAACCCGCGTCGCCGCCGTCCTCTGTGGCCGCCGCTCCTTTTCTCTATCTATCATAGCCGGCGGCTCTCCATGCCCGCTACTCTCCTTTGCAGGTCAACTCAGGCCAGCTCCTTCCCCAGTCCCGACTCCCTGGATAGAACACGAGCGAGCCGGTTTTCCTCTAGATCGAGTTGGTCCCGCGTGAGCCGACTTCCTCTGGATCTAATCTGCTGCCAGCTGCCGATCTCGGACGAGTTTGCTTGCGTGCAGATCTGCCCACGACAGGACCGGGCCTCAAGATCAATCACCCGTTTGTCCTCAGTTGCGGATCTCATCCGCGTCTGTTGCTTCAGCTACCGACTCCTTCCAGAAGTGGCATCATCGACTTGGTCATCTTTGTGGTTCTCGTTTGTCGTCTTTAGTTCGTCGAGGTCTTCTGGGGTCTGTCTCAGGAGATGTATCTTTAGAGTGTCAGGGTTGTAGGCTTGGCAAACAGATTCAGTTACCTTACCCCACTAGTGAGTTAGTGTCTCAGCGTCCTTTTGATTTAGTCCATTCCGATGTATGGAGTCTGGCTCCCTTCGCTTCGAAAGGGGGCCATTGATACTATATTATTTTCATAGATGATTTCTCTCGTTACACTTGACTTTATTTTATTACTTCTCACAGTGAGGCTTTGTCCATCTACAAGTGTTTTGCTGCCATGGTTCACACGCAGTTCTCTTCGCCCATTTGTGTGTCTCGTGCTGACTCTGCTGGCGAGTATATTTCCAAGATGTTGCGCAGTGTTCTTGCTGAGCAGGGGACTCTTTCTCAGTTCTCTTGTCCTGGTGCTCATGCTCATAATGGTGTGGCTGAGCGAAAGCATCATCACCTTCTTGAGACGGCTCGTGCATTGGTGATTGCCGCCTCTCTTCCGCCCCATTTTTGGGCCGAGGCTGTCTCCACCTCCACCTATCTCATCAACCTTCACCATCCGCTGCTCTATGAAGTGATGTTCCCTTAGAGCATCTCTTTGATCGTTCTCCTGATTATTCGGTGCTTCGTTTGTTTGGTTGCGTTTGCTATGTTCTTCTTGCCCCCCGTGAACGCACCAAACTAACCGCTCAGTCTGTTGAGTGTGTCTTCTTAAGCTATAGTGATGAGCATAAGGGATATCGTTGTTCGGATCCTATCGGCCGTCAGATGCGTATTTCTCGGGATGTGATTTTTCTTGAGTCTCGTCCCTTCTACCCACGACCATCTTCCTTGACCTCTTCAGTGGAGGATCTCTCTTTCCTCACTTTTCCTGACACACCTATCACTCATGTCGAGCCCTTGTCTATTCGTCGTGCTACCCCTGCTTCTCCGCCTATCGCCGATCCACCGTCACCATCTCCCATGGTTTCCTCACCTCGTCTGTCACCGGATTCTGCACCTTCATCTCCGGTGACTTCTTCGTCTCCATCCCCTGAGTCTACCTTGGAGATTCCTCCTTGGATTCTTCCATCTTTTCCTCAGTATTATACTCGTCGTCCATGTGTTGTGGATGCATCTATTGATGAGCCATCTACTTCTGATGTGCCATTTTCCTCCTCCCAGCCTACTTATGGCTTGCGTCCTCGTCCGCTTCCGCCTGTTGATCGCCTTGGTTTTCCAAGCGCTGGTGTTGCTGTTCTTGAGCCGACTTCTTATTGTCAAGCTGTTGTTCATCCCGAATGGCAGTCTGCGATGGTAGAGGAGCTTGCTGCCCTTGAGCGTACCGGCACGTGGGACCTTGTTTCTCTTCCTCCTAGTGTTCGTCCAATCACTTGTAAGTGGGTCTACAAGGTTAAGACTCGCTCCGATGGTTCTCTTGAGCGTTACAAATCTTGTCTTGTGGCTCGTGGTTTTCAGCAGGAGCATGGTCGTGATTACGACGAGACTTTTGCTCTTGTGGCCCATATGACCACTGCTTGCACACTTCTTGTCGTGGCCTCTGTTCGCCATAGGTCTATATCTCAGCATGATGTTAAGAATGCCTTTATTAATGGTGAGCTGCGTGAGGAGGTTTACATGCAGCCCCCACCTAGGTATTCTGTTCCTGATGGCATGGTATGCCGTCTTCGTCGCTCTCTCTATGGCCTTAAGCAAGCCCCTCGCGCCTGGTTTGAGCGTTTTGCCTCTATGGTGACTGCCGCTGGTTTTTCAGCAAGTGCTCATGATCCAGCGTTTTGTCCATCTTTCAACTCGTGGTCGGACTCTTCTTCTTCTCTATGTCGATGACATGATCATCACTGATGACGACCCTAAGTATATTACCTTTGTGAAGGCTAATCTTAGTGAGCAATTTCTTATGTCTGATCTTGGCCCTCTTCGCTACTTTCTTGGGATCGAGGTCTCTTCTACCTCTTATGGATTTTCTATTTCCCAGGAAAAGTATATCCAGGATCTTCCTGCTCGTGCTGCTCTTACCGATGAGCGCACTGTTAAGACTCCTATGGAGCTCAATGTTCACCTTCGTGATACTGATGGTGACCCCTTGCCTGATCTGACGCGTTATCGTCATCTTGTTGGGAGTCTTGTCTATCTAGCGGCCACTCGTCCTGATATCTCCTATCCGGTCCATATTCCGAGTCAGTTTGTCTCCGCCCCCACTTTGGTTCACTATAGTCACCTCCTTCTTGTTCTTCAATATCTTCGGGGCACGATCTCTCATCGCCTGCTCTTTCCTCACTCTGGTTCCTTACAGCTTCAGGCCTATTCGGATGCTACGTGGGCTAGTGATCCCTCGGATCGCCGTTCACTTTCTGCTTATTGTGTTTTCCTTGGTGGTTCTCTCATTGCTTGGAAGACGAAGAAGCAGACTACGGTTTCGTGTTCGAGTGTAGAGGCTGACTTGCGAGCTATGGCTCTTTTGACGACAGAGGTGACTTGGTTACGGTGGTTGCTTAGGACTTTGGTGTTTCTGTCACTACACCTACTATGCTCTTGTCTGACAGTACATGTGCTATTAGAATTGCGCGCGACCCTGTGAAGCATGAGCTCACCAAGCATATTGGTGTTGATGCTTTCTATGTGCGCGCTGGTGTGCAGGATCAGGTTATTGCTCTTCAGTATGTGCCTTCTGAGTTACAGTTGGCGGATTTCTTTACAAAGGCCCAGACTAGAGCGCAGCATGGCTTCTATCTCTCCAAACTCAGTGTTGTTCATCCACCATGAGTTTGAGGGGGGGTGTCAGAGTACTATATATAGTCATGTAGCCTTTTGTATTTACCCCCTTGTATAAGGGGTTTTCTGCATATTTCCTGCACCTGTACATGTATATATACTGGCCTATGGCCCTATGGGAATACAAGTTGCATATTTCCTAACACAAGTAACATATCGATGGACAAAGGGAATTATGTATGTTGTCATAAAGGTTCGACCGATAAAGATGTTTGTAGAATATGTTGGAGCCAATATGGGTATCCACGTTCCGCTATTGGTTATTGACCGGAGAGGTGTCTCGGTCATGTCTACATAGTTCTCGAACCCGTAGGGTCCGCACGCTTAATGTTCGTTGACGATATAGTTTTATATGAGTTATGTATGTTGGTGACCGAATGTTGTTTGGAGTCCAGGATGAGATCACGGACATGACGAGGAGCTCCGGAATGGTCCGGAGATGAAGATTGATATATGTGATAATAGTATTTGGTCTCCGGAAGGGGTTCCGGATGTTTCCCAAAATGTTAGGGTATGAGAACACTTTATTTGGGCAAAAGGGGAAAGCCCACGAGGCTTTTGGAAAGTGCAAAAGGAAGTTTTGCGGAGACCAGGAACCAGACGCCAAGAATCCTGGCGTCTAGCACTGGAGTCCGAGAAGGACTCTTGCCTTTCACGCAAAACCGACTTTGAGGAGGCTTTTACTCCAAGTTTCGACCCCAGGGCTCAACATATAAATAGAGGGGCAGGGCTAGCACCCAAGACACATCAAGATTCACCAAGCCGTGTGCCGGGAACCCAGTCCCCTCTAGTTTGTCCTCTGTCATAGTTTCTGTTGTGCTTGGCAAAGTCCTGCGGAGATTGTTCTTCACCAACACCGTCACCACGCCGTCGTGCTGCGGGAACTCATCTACTACTTCACCCGTCTTGATGGATCAAGAAGGCAAGGACGTCATTGAGCTGAACGTGTGCTGAACGCGGAGGTGCCGTACATTCGGTACTTGATCAGGACGGATCGTGAAGGTGTATGACTACATCAACCACGTTGATAAACGCTTCCGCTTAGCGATCTTCAAGGGATGAAGATGCTCTTCCCCTCTCGTAGCTATGCATCTCCATGGATAGATCTTGCGTGTGCATAGATTTTTTTTTGTTTTCCATGCAACGTTTCCCAACATGTATGATAAAAGTGGTTCAGACACTGTGGTCCGGATATATAGTGGAGGTTTGAAGGTCCGCCTTGTAGATACCCTTAGGGTTAGCTCAAACATATAAAGAGAACATTTTTTATTTCAGTGTAGCTAAATCTCAGTCGAGTGAGAATTAACGAAGCCTCAGTCGATGCTATATTTGTGGCATCTTGTGTGCATATTCGTGCAACTTTTATTTCTTTCATATGTAATACGTCACTTGATTGAGACTTGGTTAGGTCTCAGTCGACTGAAACCTAGCCACATCTTTTTTTTTCTCAGAGAGCATAAATAAATTAGTTAAGAACAAGTATGTAATGCTTGATTAGAAAGCCCTAAACTATCACCAGAGACAAGGTAATTCATGTTTGAGACCCGGTGTGAATTGAGTCTAGATCGGATGGTTAGCTTTCTTGTGGTGGATAAGTCCTCATGTTAAAGGACTAGACTTGACACTAATGCTCATATCTTATTGGATTTATTTCAGATTTTCTGACATATTCGTTCAGTGCGAGCAGATGTTCATGCCGACTACACAGGCGACAGTGGTGGCTTCGTCAATCTCAAGATGATGTGCTGATGAGTGTATGTGCGTATGTATGAGCGGATGCATCTGGAGTGTAAAAAAATAAAGACCCGATCACCTGCAAAAAGTAAAAAAATTGAGACCCGATCCACTTTGTAATAATGATCACGAAATCATGTTTGGTTCAAACATTTTTGTCGTTTTTTGCATGGTAATACGTGTTTCAGTCATATCATAAATAACAAAGTACAAGTCGCGTAAAGACCGACATGACAAAACTGAAAAGATAGCAGAACATCTCTGAGCTTGACACCAATGCCCGTCATCTACCTCCGGCACCACCACAGCAGCCACCAAAGAAAAGAATGACGAATCACCTCCTCACCCGAGCTCGACGTGGCTCCATCGCTGATATGCAGCTTTACGGACCTCCAAGGTGGCTCACCAAAAGTGAAGCCCTTGCCGTTGAATGAATCAGACCGGGGCAACACCCCGGACACACCATCGAACTCTAGATCTGGCACCCCACCACGACTAAGACGCCGAAGGAGGAAACCATACCTGCCATCCACGAACCACGAGCCCAGCACATGTTCCGTCCTCCAGATGTCGTCGATGCAGACCACAATTTGCATCCGCTCCTAGACTACCTCCCAAGCTCCACGCTGACGCTGGAGCAAACACCGTCGCAACGACAGGCCCGAGGACACAGGTCCACCACGAGGATACCGTCACCGCTACGCCATCCATGCTTGAACAGGCTAGTTTCCAAATCTATCCTCAACCATAGGGCCGATGGCCTCGCCAGGGAAGGATCTAAAGAATCTTTATTCAGCGGCGTCATCGTCACAACTGAAGCAAAGACGATGAACAACCTAAAAACCTGGACTACGAGGGAATAAAACGATCCACACGCGTGGATCCAGCGATCCCCCTCACCACCGATGACCGAGGTCGCCGGTGGAGGGGAGCCACCGGAGGACGGCGCCGGAAGATCGGCCTTTCCTGGCGGCAGCTAGGGTTACAGCCGCCAGGGATAAACATTTTTGTCGTTTCCCTATTTAGTTCCGCATGATATGCATGTACAAATACGATTTATAGTTGTATCCTACTCAAAGGAACACAAGTAGTACAACATGTTTTCTTCTTCCTGAGAAAGAAAGGAAAGGTCCCAAGTATTTAGGGTTTCCCCGCCTCCCGCCAATGCCACCGCAATCGCGGTGGATTATGGCCCTTGCAGGCAGAAGGGGTCATGCTTTGTTTTTAGTTGTTTTTTACGTGTCATGCTCACGAAGACGAGGCGGTGGTGACTCCCTAAAGATGGAATAAGGTTCTCCCCGTCTAGCCTCCGTCCTGACGGTACGTCTCGTGTGTCCAGGGCATGTGGAGGTGTGTCTCCGACGGATTTTCCGGGATTTGGTCGACGTTTGTCTTCGGTAGATTAGTGTGGCTTTGATTTTTGTTCATATGTGTTGTGTCTACAAGTTGGATCCTTCTGATCTATACTTCTCCCCATCGGTGACGGTTGTTGTTCTTGTGCGTTGGTTGATTGGGGTTTTAGCACAGTGACTTTTTGACTCTCCACTACAATAAGATTTGCCCGACTCCGGTGAGAGAGGGGCGATGACGGCGACGCGCCTTTGCCTCGCTCTAGTGCATGTAGTTGTTGTTAGGTCGTCTAGGGACATGGATGTAATTTTTGTAACTTCTCGTGTTAATTGTACTACCGTGCTGTTTGATGAATAGATCGAAGGTTTTCCCACAAAGAGAAGAAATGAACACATGCGAGATATATCCACCAACAACAAGTGTATTTTTATTTTGTAAGGTAAGTGCATTTCTTGCCCCTAGACTTATCGCAAAGTGTAACCTCAATGATTTTATTTGTTTTTTACCCTAAACTAAGCATAACTCAAATGGTTAGGTTCTTTATGGTGGAATGCTACTTGTGAGCTGCGTTGGATTTTCCTCGAAGAGGAGAGGAGATGCAGTATAGTGGAGATAAGTATTTCCTTCAGTGATAACCAAGGTTTATCGAACCAAAAGGAGAATCACGCAAAGTCTCATGAACAACACATGCACACACAAAAATAAATACTTGCACCCAACGCGAACAAGAGGGTTGTCAAGGATTAAATCTTGTAGTGATAGATAGATAAATTACAAAATAAAATAAAAGGAAAATTGCAGCAAGGTAATATTGTGTTTTTATATATGATAAAGGTAGACCTGGGGGCCATAGTTTTTCACTAGAGGCTTCTCTCTCGCACACATAGTATACGCTGGGTAAACAAATTACTGTTGAGCAATTGATAGAAAAGCACACACACACATATATATATATGATGATATTCTAGGCAATCATCATGTATATAGGCATCACGCCTGAGACAAGTAGACCGACTCATGCCTGCATCTACTACTATTACTCCATGTCTCCACCTATCGACCGCTTTCCAACATGCATCTAGGGTATTAAGTCAAAAAAAACTAACGCCTTAAGCAAGATGACATGATATAGACAAAGTAAACTCAACTAATATAAATAAATCCCATCATTTTATCCTTAATGACAATAATACAAATACATATTGTCCCTTTCTGTCATTAGGATAGAGCACCGCAAGAGTGAACCCATCACAAAGCACCTCTTCCACTAAAGATAAATCAATCTAGTTAGCCAAATCAAACAAATAGATCAGAGAGAAATACAAACCTATAATAATCATGCATAAATAAGTTCAGAAAAGACTCAATTACTTCTCATGAATATTCTGATTATAACCAACAATTCATCGGATCCCAACAAACACACCGCAAAAGAAGATTACATCGAACAAAACTCCAAGAACATCGAGGAGAACATGATATTGAAGATCAAAGAGAGAGAAGAAGCCATCTAGCTACTAGCTATGGATCCGTAGGTCTATGGTAAACTACTCACGCATCATTGGTAAGGCAACAAGGATGATGTAGAAGCCCTTCTTGATCGATTCCCCCTCCGACAGAGTATCATAAAAGGCCTTCAGATGAGATCGTGGAAGAACATAAGCTTGCAGCGGCGGGAAAAGTGTTTCGGGTGGCTCCCCATTGGTTTCTCAATATTTGAGAACTTATAGAAGTGGAATCACGTCAGACTGAGCCTTGAGGGGCCCACAACGCAACAGGGCATGGCCTCCCTGGGCGCGCCGGGTTGCCTTGTCGTGTCCTCGTACATCATGTGGTCTTCTGCCGAAGTTTCGTATGTCCAGAAAAAATCGTCATTTTTTTCAAAAAGTTGCGTACCGTTTGGACTCCGTTTGGTACATATTTTCTGGAAATCAAGAATAAAAAGAAAAAATCAACTGGCACTGGGCACTAGGTTACTAGGTTAGTCCCGAAAAATGATATAAAATAGCATATAAAATATCCAAGATTGATACTGCAATAGCAGGACATAATCAAAAATTATAGATACGTTGGAGGCGTATCAACATCCCCAAGCATAATTCATGCTCGTCCTCGAGTAGGTAAATGATAAAAACAGAAATTTTTATGTGGAATGCTACCTAACATGTTCATCATGTAATCTCTTTTGCGGTACGAACATTAAGAAACGAGTACCGTGCATTGTTCTTTCTCACCTTGAGAGTTGGTGCAAACTTCACCAGTGCATCAAACCCCGTGATATGATACACTCTATCACACATAAGCCTCCTTATATCTTCCTCAAAATAGCCACCATGCCTACCTATCAAGGCATTTTCATAGCCATTCCGAGATATATTGTCATGCAACTTTCACCGTTCCATTTTATGACATACATCTTCATTGTCATATTGCTTTGCATGATCATATAGTTGACATAATATTTGTGGATCAGCCACCATTCATACATGTTACGCTAGATCATTGCACATCCTGGTACACTGCCAGAGACATTCATATAAAGTCATATGTTTCAGTTTTATCGAGTTGTAAGTAAATAGAAGTGTGATGATTATCATTATTAGAGCATTGTCCCAGTGAGGAAAGGATGATGGAGACTATTATTCCCCACAAGTCGAGATGAGAAACCAAACGGAAAAATGTCAAAAAGAGCCCACCAAAAAAAGAGAGAAAAAGAGAGAAGGGGCAATTCTACTATCATTTTCCACACTTGTGCTTCAAAGTAGCACCATGTTATTCATATAGAGAGTCTCGTGAGTTGTCACTTTCATATACTAGTGAGAATTTTCATTATAGAACTGGGCTTGTATATTTCAATGATGGACTTTCTCAAATGCCCGAGGTCTTCATGAGCAAGCAAGTTGGATGCACACCCACTTAGTTTTCAGTTCGAGCTTTCATACACTTATAGCTCTTAGTGCATCAGTTGCATGGAAATCCCTACTCCTCGCATTAACATCAATTTATGGGCATTTCCATGTTGATTAGCCGCGTCGATACGAGACTATCTTCCTTGTTGACTTCCCCTTATTGATCTTTATCACCGCATTCTATTCCACCCATAGTGCTATATCCATGGCTAGTGCTCATGTACTGCGTGGGAGTTGAAAAAGCTGAAGCGCGTTAAAAGTATAAGCCAATTGCTCGGCTTGTTATTGGGGTTGTACATGATTAACAATTTGTGTTAGGAAGACCGAGCATGACAAGGCTATATGATTTTGTAGGATAATTTTCTTTAGCATTTTTATTTTGAAAGCCATGATTGCTTGTTGGTATGCCCGAGTATTGATGTCTTTATATCAAATTATAGACTATTGCTTTGAATCACCGAAGAGGCTAGAAAATTGAGAAAGGTAATAGTGCGTATAATCCATGGACTCACATTAGTCATAAAGAAATCACATACTTATTACGAAAGCCTATTGGCCCTCGAAGCAAAGTACTACTATGCAGGACCCTAAGGGGATAAATTGGTAGGGAAAGACGATCGCTCGTCCCCGACTGCCACTCATAAGGAAGGCACTCAATAATAACTCATGCTCCAACTTCATCGCATAACTAGAGACTATACGTGCATGCTTCGGGAATCACAAACCTTAACACTAATATTCTTACTAAGCCACAATCATTCACTAGTACCTCCCACATATCACCATCTTCATATCGCAAAACTATTGCAAGGAATCGAACATATCATATTCAGTGATCTACATGAAAGTTTTTATTATATCCCTCTTGAATACCTATCATATTAGGATCAATTTCCTAACATGTGCATAGTGCCATTACTATTTATAGAGCTCTCAAAAAGATATAAGTGAAGCATGAGAGTGCGACTATTTCTTTAAAATATAACATCCATCATGCTCTAAAAGATATAAGTGAAGCACTGGAGCAACTGCTTAGCTCAAAAGATATAAGTGAAGCACATAGAGTATTCTAACAAATGACGAATAATGTGTGTTGATACGTCTCCATCGTATCTATAATTTTTTATTGTTCCATGCCAATATTATACAACTTTCACACACTTTTGGCAACAATTTTATATCATTTTTGGGACCAATATATTGATCCAGTGCCATGTGCCAGTTCCTGTTTGTTGCATGTTTTTTGTTTTGCAGAAAACCCATATCAAATGAAGTCCAAACACAATAAAAATTTACCGGTAATTATTTTGGGAAGTGAAATCAACGCGAGATGATGCCCGAGGGGCCCACAAACTCAAGAGGCACGCTCCCTTCCCAGGGCGCGGCTAGCAAGCTTGTGGGGCCCCTGTAAGGCGGTTGGTGCCCTTCTTCGACAGCAAGAAAGCTAATATCCGGATAAAAATCGTGTTAAAATTTCAGCCCAATCAGAGTTACGGATCTCGCCCCTCTGCCGCCCTGGAGGCCAAGGATTAGAGGGGAAACCCTCCTCGCATCTAGGGGAGGTCAAGGAAGAAGAAGAAGGAGGGGGCTCTCTCCCCCTCTTTCCCGGTGGCGCTGGAACGCCACTGGGTCCATCATCGTGACGACGATCTACACCAACAACTTTGTCGTCGTCATCACCAACTCTCTGCCCCTCTATGCAGCGGTGTAACACATCTTCTCCCCGCAGTTATCTCTACTTAAACATGGTGGTCAATGCTATATATTATTTCCCAGTGATGTATGGCTATCCTATGATGTTTGAGTAGAACCGTTTTGTCCTATGGGTTGATTGATGATCGTCATTGGTTTGAGTTGTTTGTTTTATTATTGGTGCTACCCTATGGTGCTCTCTGATAACCCACAAGAATAGGGGATCACAACAGTTTTCGAGGGTATAGAGTATTCAACCCAAATTTATAGATTCGACACAAGGGGAGCCAAAGAATATTTGTAAGTATTAGCAGCTGAGTTGTCAATTCAACCACACCTGGAGATTAATTATCTGCAGCAAAGTGATCACTAGCAAAATAATATGATAGTTTTGATAGTAGTAGCGACAACAATAGTAACGGTGACAGTGATAGCAGTGATTTTGTAGCAAGTGCAACAGTGATGATAGCAGTAGTAACTTAGCAAGAACAATATATAAGAAATTCGTAGGCATTGGATCGGTGATTTGTTGGACGATATTCATCATGTGACAGACATAACCTAGGGCGATACGGCACTAGCTCTAGTTCATAAATATAATGTAGGCATGTATTCCGTAAATAGTCGTACGTGCTTATGGAAAGAACTTGCATGACATCTTTTGTCCTACCCTCCCGTGGCAGCGGGGTCTAATTGGAAACTAAGGGATATTAAGGCCTCCTTTTAATAGAGAACCGGAACAAAGCATTAACACACGGTGAATACATGAACTCCTCAAACTACGGTCATCACCGGGATTGGTCCCGACTATTGTCACTCCGGGGTTGCCGGATCATAACACGTAGTAGGTGACTATAACTTGCAAGATCGGATCTAGAACATAGATATAATGGTGATAACATAAATGGTTCAAAACTGAAATCATGGCACCCGGGACCAAAGTGACAAGCATTAAGCATGGCAAAGTCATAGCAACATCACTCTCGGAACATAGTGGATACTAGGGATTAGGCCCTAACAAAACTAACTAGATTACATGATGAATCTCATCCAATTCCTCACCGACCAACAAGCCTACAAAGGAATTACTCACTCCTGGTGGGGAGCATCATGGAGTTGACGATGGAGAAGGGTTGGTGATGACGAAGAACGAAGATCCCCCATTCCGGAGCCCCAAACGGACTCCAGATCTGGCCTCCCAATGAAGAACAGGAGGTGAAGGAACCTCCATCTCGTGGATCATGATAATTCTTTCTCCATGATTTTTTCTACAAATATGTGATTTTATAGCGTCAGTTTCAGTGTCTGCGATGCCACCAGGTGGGGACAACCCACCTGGGCGCGCCTGGAGGGGGGCGCCCTGGTGGGTAGTGCCCACCTAGGTGCCCCTTCGGTGGATCTTGGCTCCAGAAATTCTCTTTATTGATATAAAAAATCCTCACAAAGTTTCGTTCCATTCTGAGAACTTTTATTTCTGCACAAAAACAACACCATGGTAGTTCTGCTAAAAACAGCGTCAGTCCGGGGTTAGTTCCATTCAAATCATGCAAATTAGAGTCCAAAACAAGAGGAAAAGCATTAGGAAAAGTAGATACGTTGGAGATGTATCACTCTCCGTGTCACGCAAGCATGAGGGATTCCCGTTGTAGGGTTTTGCAATATGTTCATGATTTGTTTATGGTGGGTGGCTAGAGTGACAGAAGCTTACACCCGAGTAAGGGGGTTGTTGCGTATGGGAGTAAAGAGGACTTGATACTTAATGCTATGGTTGGGTTTTACCTTAATAATCTTTAGTAGCTGCGGATGCTTGCTAGAGTTCCAATCATAAGTGCATATGATCCAAGTAGAGAAAGTATGTTAGCTCATGCCTCTCCCTCATATAAATTACAATAATAATTACCGGTCTAGTTATCGATTGCCTAGGGACAAATAACTTTCTTGTGACAAAAAGCTCTCTACTAAAACTAACTAAATTGTTTCTTTATCTAAATAGCCCCTAGATTTTATTTATGTGTTCTTTATTATCTTACAAACCTATCCCTTTACACCTACAAAATAGTTTCATACTTGCTCTAGGTAAAGCGAACGTTAAGTGCATGTACTACCTCCATCCTTGTTTATCGGTCCCCATTGTATTTCGTGTCAAATTTTGACCATAGATTTAATTAACACAATGTTTATGCATGTAACAAAAAATTATATCATTGAAAACTTTGTTCAAATATGAATCCAACTATATAATTTTTGTTGACATGCATTACCATTTTGTTAGTTAAATCTCTGATCAAAAATTGACAAAAATTACAAAGGGGACCAATAAACCAGGATGGAGGTAGTAGAGTAGTATCGGTGGTCGATAGAACTTGAAGGGAATATAAATTCTATCTTTAGCTGCTCGTTGGGTCGACACTCTTACTTATCGAGAAAGGCTACTTGATCCCCTATACTTGTGGGTTATCACGTGTCCCTCTCAAAAGGTGTGTCTAGAAAAAAGATGATTGTGGCAAACTTGAAAGCAAACAAAGCAAAAACTACTATGTCACAAGACACTCCAAGTAAAAAATCATATCATGTGATGAATAAAAATATAGCTCCAAGTAATATACAAATGGTTTGTAGACAAAAGAGGGGATGCCATCCGGAGCATCCCTAAGCTTAGACGCTTGGGTCTTCCTTGAATATTACCTTGGGGTGCCTTGGGCATCCCCAAGCTTAGGGTCTTCCCGCTCCTTATTCCTTTATGCATCGTGATCTCACCCAAAACTTGAAAACTTCAGCACACAAAACTCAATAGGAACTTCATGAGATCCGTTAGTATAACAAGCAAATCATAAACTTTCGGTACGGTGATGGACCCATTAATAATTTATTATTTCATAATACCTACTATATTTCAACTTCTCCATGACTTATACCCCCCGATATAATCCATAGAATCGTCAAAACAAGCAAACTATGCAATGAAAACAGAATATGTCTAAAACTGATCAGTGTGTAATGATCTGAACAAACGCAATATTTCTGTAACTGTAAAAATTAGGAAAAACATGGGCGGTTCGTATACCAATTGTGTGTAAAAATTCATAATTTATCACTCTCCAGTGAATTTTAAGAATTCCTGGACTGAGCACAAAAGTTTCTGTTTTTCACATAATCAAGTCAACTATCAACCAAATCATCCCAAAGGCTTTACATGACACAAACACTAATTAAAACATAAAAACTCAATCATAACAATAACATAATTGTGTGAACACATAAAAAACAGAAAGCAAAAAGGAAAATAAGATAACTATTAGGTTCCCTCTAGGCATAAGGCATTGTTTCAAGTGTTGACATCTTTAGTTTTTTCCAACTTAGATGGGATATTCTCAAATGCAAGAGGTTCCTTAGGTTTCCCGTTATTCTCAGAGAAAGAAGCAATTTTATTATCTAGATTATCAAGCCTCTTGTTGCAAATAGTAAGAAGGGAATTCATACGATTAAGATTTGCATTAAGGGCTTTGAGTGGTTCATTAGACTTTTGTAACTCAACTACGCTTTTCTGCATATCCCCTAATTTTTCTAGTATTACATTCCTTCTTGAGTGGAACTAAACCCTTTTTGTGGAGGTGGAGTTCCCACTATCCCCTTTATTATTTCATAGGCAGTATTAGCATCATTTTCAATAAAATTCCCTTTAGCGGCAAAATCCCGAAGTTGTCTATTGGGCATAGCGAGTCCCACATAAAAAATTCTAAGCAAAAAATTTATATCATGTTTTATAGCGCAAACACGATAAGATTCCATTATCACATACCAAGCACCTTTTAGAGTCTCTCCTTGTTTTTGTTTAAAGTAAAAACTTAAAAATCGGGAGAGGGAGGAGGAATAGTAACACTAGACATAGCGTCAAAGCAAGTAACAAGCAAACAAATATGTTTTTGTGTTTTTCTAAAAAAGTTTAGAAGTGGGGAAGATGAAAACGAGAGGCAAAGGCAAATAAAAAGGCAAATGAAAATAATAGCAAGTAGACGATAGTTTATATGAAGGCACTTGATAGGTTTTAATGATGTCTCCCGGCAACGGTGCTAGAAATTATTCCTGCTACTTGTTAGTTGCGTTGGGATTTTCCTCAAACAGGGGAGGAGATGCAGTATAGTAGAGATAAGTATTTCCCTTAGTCAGAACCAAGTTTTATTGAACCAAAAGGAGAATCACGCAAAGCCTCATGAACAACACTTGCACACATAAAAGCAAATACTTGCACCCAACACGAACAAGAGGGTTGTCAATCCCCTTGGCCTTTACTTGCAAGGATTAAATCTTGTAGTGGAACATAAATAAATTGCAAAAGAAAATAAAAATTGCAAAAAGGTAATGTTGTGTTTTTGTATATGGTAAACATAGACCTGGGGCCATAGTTTTCACTAAAGGCTTCTGTCTCGAACACAATGCATACATTTGGTAAGCAAATTACTATTGGATAGTTGATAGAAAAGTGCACAGTTATGACGATATTCAAGGCAATGATCATGTACATAGGCATCACGTCTGGGACAAGTAGATCAAATCCTGCCTACATCTACTACCATTACTCCACCCATCCACCGCTATCCAGCATGCATCTAGGGTATTAATTCAATAAAAACAGAGTAACGCCTTAAGCAAGATGACATGATGTAGACAAAGTAAACTCAACTAATATGAATAAACCCCGTCGTTTCGTCCTTTATGGAAACAATACATATACGTGTCTTGTCCCTTTCTGTCTCTGGGATAGAGCACCGCAAGATTGAACCCATCACAAAGCACCTCTCCCACAGAAGATAAATCAATCTAGTTGGACAAGCCAAATGGATAGATCGAAGAGAAATACAAAGCTATACCAATCATGCATAAATAAGTTCAAAAAAGACTCAATTACTTCTCATGAATATTCATATCATAAACCCATAATTCATCGAATCCCAACAAACACACCGCGAAAGAAGATTACATCGAATAGAACTCCAAGAACATCGAGGAGAACATGGTGTTGAGGATCAAAGAGAGAGAAGAAGACATCTAGCTACTAGCTATGGACCCGTAGGTCTATGGTAAACTACTCACGCATCATCAGTAGGGCAGCAAGGATGATGCAGAAGCCCTCCGTGATCGGTTCCCCCTCTGACAAAGTACCGGAAAAGGTCTCCAGATGGGATCGCGGAAGAACAGAAGCTTGCGGCGGCGGAAAAAGTGTTTCAGGTGGCTCTCTATTGGTTTCCCAATATTTGAGAATTTACAGAAGTGGAATTAGGTCAGACGAAGCCTCGAGCGGCCCACAAGGCAATAGGGCACGACCTCCTGGGCGCACCGGGTTGCCTTGTCGTCTCCTCGTACATCTTCTGGTCTCCCCACGAAGCTTCCAGGGTCTCTTCTGTCAAGAAAAAATCGTTAAAAAGTTTCGTAGCATTTGGACTCCATTTGGTACTGATTTTCTGAAAAATCAAAAACAAGGAGAAAACAACAACTCGCATTGGGAACTAGGTTAATAGGTTAGTCCCAAAAATGATATAAAATAGCATATAAAACATCCAAGATTGATACTATAATTGCATGGAATAATAAAAAATTATAGATACATTGGAGACGTATCATGGAACCAACACGCCAGGGTTCATGTCCTATAATTGGCCCTGGTCCTCGTATTTTCTTGGATTTGAGCTTTCCGACGATGTTTGTTTAGTGGAAGAAGACGTTCTGTCGACTACGATGCACCTATGGTGACTTTGTAAATCGCAAGATGGTGTGCTGGCTCGGTATTTTGGATGTGCTCATAAGGGTAGGGTGTGGGTGTGTGCGTTTATAGGGTGAGTGTATGTAAGTATGTGCGATTGTACTGTGTTAAATTTTTTTTTTCTTACCTTGAACTTCATGTAGCTAGCAACTTTTGTGCCTAGAAGTCGTGAGCTTCGGTTAATGACTCCTTTGATCCAAAGGAATTTTATCAAAATTTTGAATCCCTAGAAAATATTTTCCAGGGTGGTTGTTTGATTTGTAAGATTAAAATCCTTGGGAAAGCTTTTCATATGATTCATATGTACAACTTTTTGTAGGAAAATGCTCATCCACTCCAAACTCTTATTAAAATTGTTAGAATTAGTTTGTCTTAATTGTGATATCAAATACTCTTTCATCCAAAGTATTTCTTTTTTCTATTCTTGTGTTTCCATAATCCTGCAAATCAAAGAGGCCCTAAACCTAATTTTGCAATTTTACCATAAATTGTCAATGTTAGGTAACTTTTTTACTCGCGGCAAGCCTCAAACAAACCTTGCATTGACTAGACCTATCTTAATTTTTGCCGCCTCATTAATTCGTAGTGGCACATACAAATCTATTTCACGAAAACATTGAGCAACTCTCTCTACACACCACCTTCTATCTCTCTCTCTCTCTCTCTCTCTCTCTCTCTCTGTGTCTCATATCCACCTTCCGTCTCGATCTGCCCCGATCCCTTTCGTTGTTTCTTTGTTTGTGGTTACGATGGCAACTTACGAGGAGGGACTCGCCAGATGGGAACATCACCGGGAGAGGCACCACCACTTGACTCCACCGTAGAAGTGAGATCGCGTGACATTGAGGAGCATGTATAAGGTCGTAGATTGACACCTTGAGCTCCTGGTGTGGGAGGTGGAGATCCCTCATTAGATGGGCATCAGGATGGAGCAAACTGGCGCTTGTGTGGTTGTCATGCCCATGAATGCATAGCCTAATGAGGCTGGTGGGGCTCGCCACAAGCTATAGCAGTGAGAGAAGGAGTCTTGGGTGGGGTTATATGGAAGCAACCCTCTATTGGTAGTTGAGGATGAAAATTATAAAAACAAAAGGTTTGGGGACAAAATCTACATTTTCTATAAGCTAAGGGACAAAAAATGCACTCGTCTCTTATTTAGAAGCACTTTAAAGGTTAGGGGAGAGATGATTTGTGGTAGGCATGCCCGGGGACATGCAGATTTATGGCCGTCATATCGCCCCGTGATTTAGAAACTAGTTTGGTCTTTGCATGTGCTTTCGCCTTTAATTACCTTCGATGGGGACCATATATGCAACTTTTCATAGTGTTAGGACCGAGAGTATATTGACCAAAGGGGGCGAATGGGAGATTCAAATTTTCTTTCGAAACTTATCTAAACCAATCAGCATATTGGATTTAATACTCGATGAAGTACACCGAGGGATAACAGAGGCAAGCGTACACACCAAATTGGTTGAGTGAAAGATTAAGCCAGTGGTGCTCGATGGCGACAGATGATTTGGTAGCCCAGTTCACTCTTTTGCAAAAGAACTATGTCTAGTTGGAGGGACTTATGATTGAACACGGGAGCAAACCTCTCTCCATCATATTCTCCTTCAACCCAAAGCTGATCATACTTTGGTTGAATCACTCGAGGTAGATTCTTATCGGCAATATCCAAACCTTCGCCTGACTTCTAAGTGAACCACAATTACTCTTGGTTACAGAAGGCATAGCTTGGTGAAGACAATTAATCTTTGACACTCAACCATCACATATCCATCTAGAGAGTGTGCAGCTCTCAAGAGTAACAGGTACAAAAACTTTAAATCACATCTACTGTGATGCTCAACCACTATCTAGGTTTTGGCTCTTGATTCTCCCTCAGTGGATCTTAAACTCAAATCTCTCGAGAGCTGTGCTTAATCAATCTTGTCAGAATCTCAAGAAGAGCAACCAACAAAAACGTTGGAGGTGGGTGGCTATTTATAGCCGCAGCCTCCCCTGAAGGGAAATAACCATTTATGACACGCGGTCCAGCCAATGGCCAACTGACACATTTCCAATAATCAGAATTTGAGCACAATGGTAATGGTTCTCGCGGAACAAGTAATGCTAACTCCTCGGTCCGAAGGATATTTTTGCAGCCCAGAAGAACATCGTCTCTGGCTGGCAAGTAATCATATGAAACACAAAGAAATTTCTCTAAGTCTTTCATAGGTTTTGGCTAAGCATCACAACAAACCTAAGCTTCGAGAACCTATACCCCTCTTAATATGGATGCCCTATGACTCAAATAAGAGAAGAATAACCACGAAACAAATGCTACTTCTTTTCTTCGCCTTCAATCTTCTCGACTGCTGTCATTCTTCTTCGGACACACCGAATGAAAATTGCTTTGCGTCAACAATAATTTTAAGGGGTCAATTCTTTCACACAATCTTCTCGATACTCTTTCTTCCTGAAATGTATCTCCTCCTTGTCTTCAACGCAGATATTCCTCGGTGAAGTTCCTCAAACTTCACGGAAGAATAGAGCATTCTAATCGGTACTCCAGGGACTATTTCTCTCTGTATGCACTAGCAAACAAATTAGTTCATTATGTCAACAATCTCCAAAACACAAAGGGGCAAGTAGTTGCACCAACATGTAGCTTTTAGCATCTTCACCCATCTCACCTCCCATGCTTTTCTTTTGAATTTCAAATTTGAATCTATTATATCTTTTGAATCAAAAGTCTGATTTGTATTTCATTTGCATATTCGTGTTCCTTGTGACGATCGCTTTGAAATAAGGCCACTTTTGAATATGTTTTGACAAGTTTTCAAAACTTCACCAATTATCAAGTACTAAAACTTAATAGGAACGAATGATAAATTCAAGAAGTTTTAGAAACCAAAACTTAAACCTTAAAACCTAAAGCCCTAAGCCCTAAACCTAAAAGAAGATGACACTTGGTAAAAACTTATTAATATGACAGTCAAGTTAATATTTGGAACTTACAAAAAAATATTGTCAAATTGTATTTAAGAGTGGTCTTGTTTGAAAGTCCTCGCCGCAAGAAACACAAATATGCAAATGAAACATAAACTAGACTTTCAATTCAATAGATATAGTAGATTCAAATTTGAAGATGAAATAAAAAGGCGTGAGAGATGGGATGGATGATGCATGCAACTCTGGCGAAAACATGCAAGGCTGGACCCGTCCTACAGTAATCAAAGGCCTTAAGACCAAATAAGTTTACGAATGTTAAAGCAATCCAACGGCTGCATGTAGGCGTGCCCCTGCAAGTTTCTGAAGGTTAGGGCCTCTTCGGTCACGGGATTTGAAAAACATAGGAATATAAGATAATTTTATATATGGCATTTGGGATGTTATAGGGATCTGAAATGCATGAATCATTAATACCATTCCCTCCGTCCCGAAATAAGTGTCGTTGATTTAGTACAATTTTACACCAAATCGGCCACACTTATTTTGGGATGAAGGGAGTATTTGTTTGATTGCACCACTAAAAAACATGGACAACATTTGAGGTGGTGGGGAGGGGGGAGGGGGTAGATGCATAGTTATGACCAGTTGGCAAAAATTTAAGCCATGCTACACTCCATCCTCTCATAGTTTGCCAGGCAGTTTGCTACTCTGTTTTGTGCATCTGAAAGTTTCAAAGGGAAAAACTTCTACCAGATAGTAGGTACTTAATCTTCGATATTAAATGACCATATGCCGAGCGATCAAGACTATCCGTGGACAAAGAAGAAAGCGCTGTTGTTCTGTCATATGGGATGACCGCCGGACGGTTTGATCGCTCCAAAGCCAACGCAAGGCCCTCTCTTATTGCATATAGTTTCGCTTCGATAGCATCGTTGCAGAAGAAAGGTGCCGGTAAGCAGCAAAAATCATGTCATAGTTGGTATAGACATAACAGAATTCTATCAAATTCCCTTGCAATTCTTTGAACCAAAGACATTCTTGATCAAACTGTAAAATGATCTGCCAAACATGGCCTTAACTTTTTCATAACAATTTTTCGCTAAACAAATTAGAAAATTAAGGTCCATCGCAGCACATTTCGGCAATTATGAGGCGATCGCAACGGCTAACGGTGGTCCAGCAGTTTGGCATCCCACGCACGCGAAATGATTCATTGATCCAGGACCCTGAATGAATATATAGGCCAAGGTTGCCTTTCAAGATGTTAATCAAGACGCGCATCATTAACTGCTCATGATTAGCACATTAGAATTAAGGTACCATCTCACTGTTCTTGCAACCAAAGATGGGCGTGGTGCATCTCCCACCGTGAGCCAGCAGAAAGGTGGCTCGTCGCAAAACGTAAATGCGTACGTAGCCATCTTATAGAAAACTGAAAGCCCAACTCTCTTGATTCCATTTGCACGGTCGTCATGCGTGGCACGCTGGCCATTTGAGTAAGCTACTAGGCTATGAGTTGCGGCTCAAATGATTGTGGGTAGATTGCACTGTGTGTGCACGTACGTTCATGTGCTTGTCACGAGCGAGCTAGTCGAGCACACCAACTTCGAGGAAGAAAGGAGTCCACTTTGCATCATTTATTTTTTGAGAAACCAACGACTAAAGGCGTGAATTAATTTTAGAAGAATACGAACACACGTACCATGTCTAAAAATTGAATTCGGGTGGGTGAATTCCACCACAAGATATCTAACCTTCTACGAAAGTTACGCTTAGATTCACCACTTTGCACGTTGTATTGTGTGATACCAATTAAGTAAACTAACATAACCAATCTATAATTGGATGGTTTGAAGAATGGTTGTACCCTCGGCCGACATGGCATCATGACCCATATTTGACATATGTGTGTCTTATATAGACGGGGTAATTATAGAGACATTGCATCGACCAAGCATGTTAACTGCCAGACGCATTGCCGGAGAAGGTGGCCGTGCTTTTCTCCGGTGCGTGTGTGAGCATCCACTCGCCGCGAATCGCGTTGCACCTGCGTCTCTATGGGTCACGGCAGAAAAAATTCAGAGCGCTGCGTTCTACCGTTACAGTAAGCACGTACGACTTGGGCCGACCACGATCGAGATTTTTCAAACCACCCACCCCCGCCACACGTTATTCTGATTCGCTGGAATCAGGGGTAAACTAATGAACTGACGACCTTTCATCCTCACTGTGTTACTTTAATCCCGGCCCCGCTCCCCCGCGGGCGATCCGGGTGTGCAACCCTAGCCGCCGGCCCCTCGATTCCCCCTCCCCCTCCCCCTCCCCTCCCCGCCGCCGCCGGCGGGCGCCGCCAGGCAAAGCCCGCGCGGTGCCGGTGGCGGCGGGATCTGCTCGCGCTTGCCTGGCGTAGGGGCCGCGGGGGGCTTCTTCTTCGATCTGGCGGCGGTGCTCGGAGGCCGGCGCGTCGTGATCAGTGGGGGCGCGCAGGCAGGAGTTGGAGCAGGGCAGCGCGGCGTGCTAGTCGGTCGCGACGCGCGCGCGGGCTGGGGTGGCGCGCCCCGACGCACCTCCTTAGCGCGGGGGAGCTGCGTCTGGAGGGCGGCGCGGAGGCTGGGGTGTTCGGTCTTGGCACGAGCGGCGTGGCGGAGCGCGTGCAGGGGCGGGCGTGGTCTGGCGCGGCGTTCTTCTCGCGTGCGGCGCGGGGGCTCGCCATTCGGTTGGAGGCACAGCGGGGGCAAGGCGAGGGCTTTCGCCGGATCCTGGCGAGGAGCACTTCTGGTTGGTGGTTGCAGGTGGAGCGCCAGCATCGGCGGCGGCGGCGGCATTGGATCAGCCATGGGGGCGGCGGCGCCGAGATGGCACTGCCAGGAAGGTGTCCTGACGTGCAGCGGGCTTCCGACCGCCTATGTGTGAGAGGATCGCGGCGATGCCCCGGTGGAGATGGCGCCGGAGTGAGGTTGGAGGGGCGGGCCGGATCCAATCTGGCGGTAGTCTCTCGGTCGATGAAGGCCGATGGAGCGGATCTGGCTTTTGCTCCGATTGGAGGATGTGGTTGCTTCTCGACGGCAATGTTGGTGGAGGTCTGGTTCGCGCTCTCTCGGCAGTGCGGGTGGTGTTGGACCACGGCGACGCGGCTTCGGCGGATCTGCTACGGTGACGGCGGTGCGAGACTCAGGAATGGTGGTGCCCGGTACCTTGTCGGAGTGGAGATGCGCAACATTACGGATGAAAATCCTGTCCGGTTTTGGCCGGCCGGCGTTGATGGCACCCGCGGGTGTCGTTCCCCTCTCTGGAGGCGACGTCGAGTGTGTTGCCATCTCCCTCGTGCTTGGTGTTGGCAGTTGTCTCCGGGCGAAAGCCTTGGTCCTCTGGAGCGGCATGATGGCGGCGTCGGCGACGTCGTTTCTCTGTTGGGAGCATCGTGCGAGGAGACTGAGTTTCCTGTTGGCGCTCCTCCGGTGTTCGTCGTGGCCCTGACCGCTCACCTCCGGTGCTATGTATGGTCGTCGTGGATGAATCCAAAGGAAGCTGGAGTTGTTGTTCTTCGAAGGTGTTCGGCGTCGATCAAGACGCGGCGAGGTGTTTCGGATTTGGGCAGATTTTTCCATGTTGTAGTTGTGTTGTTGTGTGTGGCTGTCCTGAGGATAGCCGGATGTGGTGGTGTGCTACGCTCGTTGTTCGCAACGAGTGGTAGATGTCATGTACTAATTTTCTCTCCTTCTATAAAGCTATGGTACGCAATTTGCGTACCCTCGAAAAAAAACTGTGTTACTTTAATTATACTGATTTGCTACTTTTCAGCCAATTTTTTTTTAAAAAAGCATTGTTTCTGACTCGGCCGTATTGAACGTCATGAAACATAAAGTGTTCAATTTCTCGCCGCAAATTTCAATTTAAAAGCACACATACTTTCTTAAACATGTACTCTCTATAATGATCTAAACGATCTTATATTTCTTTACAGGAAGTAACTGTTAGTTTTCATTAGTTTTTTGTGTGAAAAAGCAACCAACTCTATCGTAAAAGTTCACCATAAACATAAAGCACCCAAACATAATAAAAATTACATCCAGGTCCTTAGACCACTGAACGGCGACTACCGCCAACAGAACGAGCCATCGACGCACCACTCCCCTACCGTAGTCGTTTTGACCATGTCGATGACAGTGAAAAATCTTCATGCACGTGCCCCTAAGGACCAGCGCCCTCGAGTCACAGGCGTCGTCGTCATCGTTGAGCCTTGAATCGGCTTGAAGTGCCTGACAACAAATCTCGCCATCACAAACGCACGACGAGAAACTCTAATCTCACTGCCTCAAGGAGAAAGCCAAAATATATGCCAGAGCTCTGTGGATTTCATCAAGATGAATGAATAGGATCAAAGCTCATGTGATCTTATAATATTCCTATATTATTCATTTCGCTGTGTTTTTGAAATCCCACGAATCAAAGAGACCCTAAGTTTTGTACGAGAGATAAGAATGATAGTCTCTTAGTCATGTTTTGCTCCGCCCTGCGTGAGGCTTTAACTTATTGATGATTGTATGAATATTGTTGATGAATATATGCCTAGGTTTAGGAACAAAGAAACACATATACGCCGTCAATGGTTCTGCGGCAGGTTTCTACATGAAACTATGGCCCATCACCAAACCACCATTTGAATGCCTCTTCACGAGCTCCTTCGACCTTCAAATCAACACAACCTCCCTAAGTCGGACACCAATGGTCTTACTTCATTAAAAATACGACGCCAGAACACCAGATGTTTTTCGCCTTATATCCTTGCAAAACCGCCCCATTAAAACAATTGGGGAAGTTTTCGCAAACCAACTAAAGCCACTGATCGCTCTACATGTCTCTGGCGATCAAACCAGTTTCCTATCTTCGAGATCCATCTCAGAAAAATTTATATATGCTACTAATCGCTTTAACTGTGGCCATAGTTTCAATTCTCTAACACTCATTATCAAACTAGACTTTCACAATGCTTTTTACTCAGTTTTTTCGGACTCGCTGCCTACCATCCTTGCCAAAAGATGCTTCCCTAAGAGGTGGTGCAGTTGGATAAATAACCTATACACTGTAAGAAAAACGTATGTCCTGCTAAATGGTTGCCATGGGCCATGGATCAACTACAAGTAGGGGCTATGACAGGGTGATCCGCTCCCCTACCTCTACCTCATCGTGGCTGACCTTCTCAGAAGAACGATCGTCCTGGCCCATGCAAACAACGAGCTACACCCCCTCATTAAACAAGAGCTACCATCAACAGTTATACAATGTGAAAACGACACACTCATCCTTCTAAAGGCCACGTCAAATGCGTAGAAAAAAGCAATCTTTGATGATTTTGCTGCTGCCACTTGGCTCCACATAAACTTCCATAAAATCACTTTCCTATCTCTAAATGTCGATCAAAACACCGCAAGCTCCATGGCTGCAGATCTTCAGACAACTCTATCTGAATTTCCCCAAAGATACCTCGATTTACCTCTCCTCCCAACCAATCTAGCCACCACTGCATTCCAGCCGCCAATTGACACCTTTGATCGCTACCTATATGGATGGACACCACTTCTCCATAGCAAAGGTGGCCACCTAGTCTTGCTCTCTCCATTCCTCGACTCATTACCCACATATTTCACGGTATCCTTCCTTTTGCCAAAACTACTTTTGAGCGAACAGACAAACAATGATGTTTCTTCTGGTCTAACAAAGACACTTGTTCGGCAGTACAATGCTTTGTAGCATGGGACAAAGTTTGTACACCCAAAGATGCAAGTGGTTTAGGTTTTAAAACATCTAGGCACATTTTTTTTGTCTTATGATGAACTTTGTATTCAACTTCCTACATTCCAGAAGCCTACTATCGGGGTTGAATCCGGCAGATGTCGGGTAGGGGGTCCAGAGATGTGGATCTTATCTCGATGGTAAGAGAACAGAATAGGGACACGGTGTTTACTTAGGTTCGGGCCCTCTCGAAGAGGTAAAACCCCGCATCTTGCTTTGATTGTGTTGATGTGATGGGGTACAAGATGGTCTACCTCGAGATGGTATATGAATGTCTCTAACTTAAGCATACGGACTAAAACCCCTCGGTTTATATAGGGACCGGGGGTACCTATGTTTACATGTAGGTCGGTTACATCTAGGGATAAGCTTGCCGACGATTTAAACGTGCCTTGAAGTGTGCGCCAAGTGTTTGGAGGATTCCATCTTGAGTACGCCGTGGATCATGCTAAACATGGCCCATTCTTCGATTGCATGGGGGTCCTTGGCCCAGCCATGACTAGGAGGCCGATGTGGTTAGCACCCCCTACTCCAGGACACCGTCATCTATCATGGAAGCAGTGGATCATACATAACTTAGCTTTCCCCATCTCACTTGGTACGTACAAAGGTATCCTACCTAGCTAAAATAGTCCACAAACACCTTGAAGGTTTGATAGAGATCAGTCAATGTACTGTACAGGATGGGAAATCTTCTTTATATTGGTTAGATATAAATGATGGAATATGCCCTAGAGGCAATAAAAAAGTTGTTATTATTATATTTCCTTATTCATGATAAAGGTTTTATTATTCATGCTAGTATTGTATTGACCAGAAGCTTAAATACATGTGTGGATACATAAACAAATATTTTGTCCCTAGTAAGCCTCTACTAGACTAGCTCGTTGATCAGGAGATGGTTAAGGTTTCCTAACTATAGACATGTGTTGTCACTTGATAACGGAATCACATAATTAGGAGAATGATGTGATGGACGAGACCCATCCGTTAGCTTAGCACATGATCGTTCATTTTATTGCTACTGCTTTCTTAATGTCAAATACATATTCCTTCGACCATGAGATCATGCAACTCCCAGATATCAGAAGAATACCTTGTGTGCTATCAAACGTCACAACGTAACTAGGTGATCACAAAGATGCTCTATAGGTATCTCCGAAGGTGTCTGTTGAGTTGGCATGGATCGAGATTGGGATTTGTTACTCCGTGTATCGGAGAGATATCTCTAGGCCCTCTCGCTAATACACATCACAAGAAGCTTGCAAGCAAAGTGACTAAGGAGTTAGTTACAAGATGATGTATTAAGGAACGAGTAAAGAGACTTGCCGGTAACGATATTGAACTAGGTATGAAGATACCGACGATCGAATCTCGAGCAAGTAACATACCGACAGACAAAGGGAATTGCGTAAGTTGTCATAAAGGTTTGACCGATAAAGATCTTCGTAGAATATGTAGGAACCAATATAGGCATCCAGGTTCCGCTATTGGTTATTGACCGAAGAGGCGTCTCAGTCATGTCTACATCATTCTCGAACCCGTAGGGTCCGCACGCTTAACGTTCGTTGACGATATAGTATTATATGAGTTATTTGAGTTGATGACCAAATATTGTTCGAAGTCCCGGATGAGATCACAGACATGATGAGGAGCTCCAGAATGGTCTCGAGGTAAAGATTGATATATTGGACGATGCTATTTGGTCACCAAAAAGGTTTCGGGATGTACTGGATATTCATCGGAGTGCCGGAAGGGGTTCTGGGAGACCTACGGGGAGTATATGGGCCTAATGGGCCAAGGGGAGGCACACACTAGCCCACAAGGGGCTGACGCGCCCTCTCCCAGGCCGCCGGCCCTAGGAAAGGAAAGGGGGAGGGCTAGCCCCTGCCTTCCCTTCCACATGGGAGAAAGGAAAGGGGGCGCCACCCCCTCCTGCCTTCCCCCCGCGCGCCTAAGAAGGCAAGGGGGTGCGGCTAGGGCAGGGTCCAAGGGTGGCCGCCGGCCCCCTTGTGGGAACCCTAGGCTGCCTCCCCTATTCCCCCACCTATATATATGTGTGGAGGGAGAGGGGCAAGAGACACCACGATCCCCAAGCCATGTGCGGTGCTCCTCTCCCTCTAGTTCATCCTCGGTCATATTTTCGTAGTGCTCGGAGAAGCTCTACGGAGAGTTGCATCACCACCGTCACCTATCGTGCTGCCGAAACCCATCTACTACTTCGCACGTCTTACTGGATCAAGAAGGCGAGGACGTCATCGAGCTGAACGTGTGCTGAACGCGGAGGTGTCGTACGTTCGGTACTTGATCGGGTGGATCGTGAAGGAGTACGAGTACATCAACCGCGTTGATAAACGCTTCCGCTTAACGGTCTACGAGGGTACGTAGACACACTCTCCCCTCCTGTAGCTATGCATCTCCATGGATAGATCTTGCGTGTGCATAGAATTGTTTTTGTTATCCATGCAATGTTACCGAACAGTGGCATCCGAGCCAGGTCTATGCGTAGATGATATGCACGAGTAGAACACAAAGGAATTGTGGGCGGTGATAGTCATACTGCTTACCAACAACGTCTTATTTTGATTAGGCGGTATTGTGGGATGAAAACTCCGCCTATGTTGTCTCAACATAGCAGGTCCCAAGCCCGGGTAAAGGAGTAGGGTTGTGATAGGCTTGGCGAGCCAACGTAAAAACTCAGTCTCTCTTATGGAGATGAAACCCTAAAGATTTTCGTTGGGGCGTAATCCTCTCAGCGAGGTGCCACATCGGAACCCGGGTGTGGTGGAAAATGGGCTAGGGCCGGGCTGTCACCCCCCGATGGCGCGCCGTATCTTGATCCGGATACGGTGGCAAGTGAGCGAGGATCGGTTCGTCGCATCCTTAGTGGCACACTACATCGGCGCCCGGATGTAGTGGAAAATGAGCAAGGGTCTTCGCATTTGACTCGACGAGTGCGAAGGGTAAGGAAGCTAGCCGAGCCTAGGAGGATTCGCTTAGGTAGCTGGAACATAGGGTCTCTGACAGGGAAGCTTCGGCAGCTAGTTGATGCAGCGGTGAGGAGAGGTGTTGATATCCTTTGCGTCCAAGAAACCAAATGGAGGGGATAAAAGGCGAAGGAGGTGGAGGATACCGGCTTCAAGCTGTGGTACACAAGGACGACTACAAACAGAAATGGCGTAGGGATCTTGATCAACAAGAGCCTCAAGTATGGAGTGGTAGACATCAAGAGACGTGGGGACCGGATTATCTTGACCAAGCTGGTAGTTGGGGACTTCATTCTCAATGTTATCAGCGCGTATGCCCCGCAAGTAGGCCACAATGAGAACACCAAGGGGGAGTTCTGGGAAGGCTTGGAAGACATGGTTAGGAGTGTACCAATTGGCGAGAAGCTCTTCATAGGAGGAGACCTCAATGGCCACATAGGTACATCTAACACAGGTTTTGAAGGGGCGCATGAGGGCTTTGGCTATGGCATCAGGAACCAAGAAGGAGAAGATGTCTTAAGCTTTGCTCTAGCCTACGACATGATTGTAGCTAACACCCTCTATAGAAAGAGAGAATCACATCTGGTGACTTTTAGTAGTGGCCAACACTCTAGCCAGATTGATCTCATCCTCTCTAGAAGAGAAGATAGGCGTGCGTGCCTAGACTGTAAGGTGATACCTGGAGAGAGTGTTGTACCTCAGCATAAGCTGGTGGTTGCTGAGTTCCGCTTTCGGATTCGTGTCCAGCGGGATAAGCATGCCAAAGTAGTTAGAACGAAGTGGTGGAAGCTCAAGGGGGAGGTAGCTCAGGCATTCAAGGAGAGGATCATTAAGGAGGGCCCTTGGGAGGAAGGAGGGGATGCGGACAATGTGTGGATGAAGATGGAGACTTGCATTCGTAAGGTGGCCCCGGAGGAGTTTGGAGTATCCAGGGGAAGGAGAAGCGGAGATAAGAATACCTGGTGGTGGAATGATGATGTCCAGAAGGCGATTAAAGAGAAGAAAGATTGCTTCAGACGCCTATACCTGGATAGGAGTGCAGACAACATAGAGAATTACAAGATGGAGAAGAAGGCCGCAAAGCGAGCTGTCAGTGAAGCAAGGGGTCGGGCATATGGGGACCTATACCAACGGTTAGGCACGAAGGAAGGCGAAAGGGACATCTATAAGATGGCCAGGATCCGAGAGAAGAAGACGAGGGATATTGGTCAAGTCAAATGCATCAAGGACGGAGCACGCCAACGCTTGGTGAAGGACGAGGAGATTAAGCATAGATGGGGGGAGTACTTCGACAAGCTGTTCAATGGGGAGAATGAGAGTTCTACCATTGAACTGGACGACTCCTTTGATGAGACCAGCATGCGTTTTGTGCGGAGAATTCAGGAGTCTGAGGTCAAGGAGGCTTTAAAAAGGATGAAAGGAGGCAAGGCGATGGGCCCTGATTGTATCCCCATTGAGGTACGGAAAGGCCTCGGGGCATAGCGATAGTATGGCTAACCAAGCTTTTCAACCTCATTTTTCAGTCAAACAAGATGCCAGAAGAATGGGGACGGAGTATATTAGTACCAATCTTCAAGAACAAGGGGGATGTTTAGAGTTGTACTAATTACCGTGGAATTAAGCTGATGAGCCGTACAATGAAGCTATGGGAGAGAGTCATTGAGCACCGCTTAAGAAGAATGACAAGCGTGACCAAAAATCAGTTTGGTTTCATTCCTGGGAGGTGGACCATGGAAGCCATTTTCTTGGTACGACAACTTATGGAGAGATACAGGGAGCAAAAGGACTTGCATATGGTGTTCATTGACTTGGAGAAGGCCTAGGATAAGATACTAATACGTCTCCAATGTATCTACTTTTTCTCATGCTTTTCCTCTTGTTTTGGACTCTAATTTGCATGATTTGAATGAAACTAACCCCGGACTGACGCTGTTTTCAGCAGAACTACCATGGTGTTGTTTTTGTGCAGAAATAAAAGTTCTCGGAATGAAACGAAACTTCCCGAGGATTTTTTTATGGAATAAAAGAGAATTACTGGAGCCAAGACCCACCAGAGAGGGGGCCCTGGGTGGGCACAACACACTAGGGCGCGCCCCCCTCTCCTGGCGTGCCCAGGTGGGTTGTACCCACCTGGTGGCCCCGCGGATGATCCCCCTGGTACTATAAGATCACATATTTCCAGAAAAAGTAAGAGAGAAAAGAATTATCGCGTTCCACGAGACGGAGCCGCCGCCAAGCCCTGTTCTTCCTCGGGAGGGCAGATCTGGAGTCCGTTTGGGGCTCCGGAGAGGGGGATCTCCGTTCTTCGTCATAACCAACCCATCTCCATCGCCAATTCCATGATGCTCCCCACCAGGAGTGAGTAATTCCTTCGTAGGCTTGCTGGTCGGTGAGGAGTTGGATGAGATTCATCATGTAATCGAGTTAGTTTTGTTAGGGATTGATCCCTAGTATCCACTATGTTCTTAGATTGATGTTGCTATGACTTTGCTATGCTTAATGCTTGTCACTTTGAGCCCGGGTGCCATGAACTCGGATCTGAACTGTTTATGAATTCATCATTATGTACATGTTTTAGATCCGATCTTGCAAGTTATAGTCACCTACTACGTGTTATGATCCGGCAACCCCAGAGTGACAACAACCGGGCCCACTCTCGGTGATGACCGTGGTTTGAGGAGTTCATGTATTCACTATGTGTTAATACTTTGTTCCGGTTCTCTATTAAAAGGAGGCCTTAATATCCCTTAGTTTCCAATATGGACCCCGCTGCCACGGGAGGGTAGGACAAAAGATGTCATGCAAGTTCTTTTAATAAAGCATGTATGACTATTTACGGAATACATGCCTACATTATATCGATGAACTGGAGGTAGTGCCGTATCGCCCTAGGTTATAACTGTCACATGATGAATATCATCCAACAAGTCATCGATCCAGTGCCTACGAATTTATCTTATATTGTTTCTGCTAAGTTACTACTGCTATCATCACTGCCACGCTTGCTACAAAATACTACTATCACTGTTACTGTTACCGCTGCTGCTATCACTATTATCAAAAGGGATTTTTATTTCTATGCCCCTGGTTCCTTAGCCCTACTCATTCATCCCCACTCTGTTAACTTTTGCTCACGTTTCCCCACTCCCTTGCCCGAAACCCTCATAACTGGTTATAACGGATGTTGCCGTTGGGTCAATGCCTTTGACCGTTAGCTGACGAGTGGGGCCGCGTATACGTGGTCGCATGCAAGACCGCGGTCGTGGGGTAACACGTGTCCATGGACATGCCCGAAACGTCCCATCATATAAAGAGGGCAACCACCTCCATCGCCCCTACCATTTTCCCCAAATCCCCTCGCTATCCATCATATTTGTGTGTCCTTAAATTTGCCTGTGGTATATTTGTATGTCCTGAATCTATGGTGAGCAACTCCAACGGGCCGACCCAAATGGACGGTGATTTCGTCCACTTTTTGTCCGTTTGGGTCGGCCAGGCGGACACGGACGTCCGCTTCCGCGTTTGGGTCAGCTCGTGCGCCCAACGCTGGCCCGACCCATTTTGACGGCGCCGACAAAAAAATTGTGCATGCATATTTAAAATAAAAACAACTTCATTAAACATTAAAGCCGGCCAGCAAGGCCGGCGAGAGTCCACGCGTCCACATTAGCATTAAAAGAAATTAAAAACAACCTAACTACGAGGTGGCGCGCTGCCCAGCGCGCCCTAGGCGTCGTCGTCGTCGTCCTCGGGGTGGGTGAGGTCGATGAGCGTCGGCGCAGGGCCGGCCCAGGGGAACACCGTGTTCCAGGCGGCGGCAATGTAGGCCGCGGGCAGCTGTTCTGGCGGGGGCAGTGCCGGCGCGGGGGGCTGTGCGGCCACCGGTGCAGCCGCGGCTTGGCGCGCCTCCTCCTCAGCCTCGCGCGCCTCCTCCTCGAGGTCGCGCTCGAGCATCTCCTCTTACTCACCGCGACGTCGCTCCTTGGCGAGCCTTCGCTGGTGCCACATCTCGAGGTACGCCGCCTCCTGCTCCGGGGTCGCCCCCATCCAAACCGGTGGTGCGGACACCCACTCGCGCACCACTCCCGTCCAAGAGAAGCGCGCGATGAGCTCCGGCTCCGGCTCGGGCTCTGGCAACGGCTTCGGGTCGGCCTTGACGAGCCGTCGGGGAGGGGACGGCGGGGCCACCGGCGGCACGACACAATCGCCGGCCGTGGAGACGGCAAGGGCCTGCGCCATGGCCGCCTCGTAGCGAGCCTCCTCTTCCTCCACCGCCTCCACCGTGCGTCGCTCGTCCTCCTCGCTCTCGCGGTAGACCGCCGCAAAGGCCGCCTAGTCTTCCTCCCGGATGACGAGCGAGGGCGGCGGCACGCTACGGTCGACCTCCCGCACGCCGCGTCGCCTCGCCTCCTCGTGCTCGAAGGCAAACCACCTCGCCCAGTTAGGCGATTCTGTGGCATAGGTGGCGTCGCGGCACTGCTTCGGCGTCAGCATTACCCGCCGGCGCCGCACCTCCTCCGCGTGCGCCCTAGTCGACCGCGGCGCCGCCGGCACTGGGATCCTCTCCGGATCCAGATGCCAGTCGTGCGACAGGGTGACATCGGGGTACGGCAGAGGGACGCGGTGCTGCACGCTCACTCGCACCCTCTGCCTAGTGCACTGGCACGCTCACTCCGCCTAGTGCACTGGCACGCTCACTCGCACCCTCTGCCGGCGAGCCGGCGCCGGCGGAGGCGGTACGAACTCAGAGGGGAAATGGACGGCGGGGGCCTTGCCCTTGGACTTGCTGCTGTCGGCGACGGAGAAGAGCCCCATTTGGCTAGGGTTGGCTAGGGTTTTTGCTAGGGTTTGCCGGCGACGGGGGAGCGATCTTGCCTAGATGGGGACGGCGAGTTTGGATGAGGACGGCCTCGCCGCACGGTCGGCTTAAAAAAGGGCGACCGCCATTGCTGACGCGTGGGCCCGTGGTCATAAATTAAGCTGACCGCGAGTGGGCGGCCGCCAGGTGGGGACGCGGCGGACAGCAAGAAGGCGCGCGTGGCGTCCGTTCGATGTCCGCGCCGACGCATTTGGGCGCAAATCTGGGCCGCAAATGCGTCGGCGCGGACGCAAAGCGGACGTGATTTGGGTTTGGGTCGGCGCGTTGGGCCACCACTTTTGCCCGCGCCGACCCAAACGAACTATGATCTGAGGTGCTGCATTGATCACACATGTTGTGTAGGAAATCAAATGCATGCTCCAAATGAGATCATGTAAACCTTGGCAAACCTGGACAGTACAAATTCAAGAAAATGCAAAAACAAGTAAAACCTTGGCAAACTATCTATGTTTGTGTAGGAGATCATGTGTGCAAAATTTGAAGTGATTTAAAGGAGGTCAAATAAAATTGAATTTGAGAAAATGTGCTCCAAATGAGCTCCCATGAGCTCCCATGATCACAAGGACGGCTCCGCATCGTTGGATCGTGGGGCGATCCGCGAGAGGCGATCCTATTGGTTGTGCTCGGCTGCTCGCCCACCACTGACGCCGTGAAAAATAAACGTTGTTATTGGGCCCAAAAGGAAACCAACCTCTGGGCCGTCGAATTGCGTCATTTTTTTTTTGCATCGTTTGCTCTGTTTTTTGTGAACGTGCTGTGTAACATCCCAAATTTTCAATTTGATATGTTATACATAGATCATCATTGCATATCATGTTTTATTGCATTTTGACAAATCCTCGATAAATCCTAAGCAACTCAAGGACCCTCGGAGAGAGTTGGGGATTTTCTCAAATTTTCATATTTGATTTTCATCAAATTATAAAACGAGGATTTTGGTTTTAATTATTTTCTTTCTGGAAAAATATTTCATTTTAAAAATAAACGAGAGGAGAAAATATGACTTCTCCAAAAAAAATTGAAATACTGGAGGAAAAATGTTAAAATCATTTATTGGAATTTATTTGGATTTTATTTGCAATTTTTATTGCATTAAAAATATTGCATGTTTTCAAAAATTTATTTTGTGTTAAAAAAATGTTCACCCTATTCTAGATTTTCTAACAAGACGGGGAAATTTTATTTTATATTTTTCTGACTTTTATTTATTTTTCTATGAATTATTTTCCGCGGAACGTATTTAAAAAAACTGCGCGACGCCCGACCGGGCCGAAGCCCAGCCGAGCACCGGCACACCCCGTCGCCCTCTCCTTCCCCAGCATGGGAGCGCCGCCGCGCCGAGTCCCGCCGCCGAAGGCTTCCCGGCCGCCCCCTCCTCCAAGCCGAGCTCGCCCCCCCCCCCCTTATATACCCCGCACCCCCCCTCTCCTCTCACCTCGCCCGCGCCGCCCGCACCCGCCTCGTCCGCCGCCGCCGGAGCCGAGCCCGCCGCCGCAGCCGTTCGTCCCCGGAGCCGCCCCCTCGCCGCCCCTCGCACCCCCCCCCGAGCCCCGCACCCCCGCCGCACCCCGCGCCCCCGCCGGAGCCCCGCCGGATCTCTGCCCCGACGAGGTACTGCCTCGCCTCGTTCGTTGCGGTTTTCTTTAAAAAAACCATTCGTTTATTTAAAAAAACCTAGATCGGTTTTTTTCGGTTTTGTTATTTTACGAGCGTTCACCGAACCGTTCGTTTTCACGAACGCGTTCGTCGGTTTTTCTCTGTTAACGAACGTCCGTTCTTTAACCATTCGTCCGTTTTTCTTTTTCGTCGGATTTTTCTGCGATTATCTCAGATTCGATTTCTGATCGAATTTTCGTTTCTGTTTAACTTCTCGCTCGTTTATCGGAATCAGGCGATTCAAGCGCCTAGAGTTTCGTCTCGAAATTCTCTTTCTGTTTAACCTACTCAAACAAGTTTTTGCTACAGTAAAATTTGACCTAGATCCAGATTAGTAAACGAAGCTTGTTTCTTTCGCCGTTTGACTTTCGTTACTTCTTTCGAGTTGATTCTTTTTGCAAACCGGAGTTCTTAAGTTGAACTTTCTGGTTGGATCTTTCATTTGAGTTTTACCTGTGCATTAGATGAGTACTGATTGTATGCTTGTTTGTTTGCGATAGAGTACCTGGAGTGTGCCGCTTGTTACTTCGAATCGCTAGGTTTTGCGGATCATCAGCAAGGCAAGTAACACTTTGATCATATACCTTCCGTACCCAGTTTTTATTGCATTAGATCTATTCCTCAAACATTGCATGATTAGGATCTAATTAAATTGTGGGTATTGGGAAGTAGTTGAGGTAGTACCTATTACCTGTTTTCTATTCAAACCCTTGGGAGTTACTTCTACGTTGCTATTATATTGCCATGCTATGCTCGTAGACGTGGATTTGGGTTTGAGAGATATTCATGACAGATGTGAGATGTTTATTAATGGTTCAACTTAAGGTGGCAACTAAAACTCACATCTGGGTGGATTGAGGCACCTGGAGAACCCAGTGTTGTCTGATTTTATAAGGTCCGCCACCCAGGCTCAAAGGGATCATAAGATTGTTCATGCTAGAAACTTCCGTGTGCAGCCACAAGCTATTATGGGCTCTAGCATAGTTGAGTAGGTTACAAGATCTCTTGAAGAGGTGGGCTAGCAGATGTAGGGGAAAGTAGGTGTACCGGTCCATCCAGAGTAAAGAGTGATTGTTTCTGAAAGACTGTGTCTCGGTCATCCGTTTCTCAAACACCATGCAGTGCGAGAAATAAAACGGAGGCGATTGAGTCTTGTGGGGAAAAGTGCGCAAACCTCTGCAGAGTGTACAAACTAATCATGGTTAGTCGTGTCCCCGGTTATGGACAACTTGAGTATCTAGTACCTGGATTATCATTTGAATCTCATCACCATGTTACTTTTAATTAATTTTGTTGGGTTAATGATGACAATTAATTGGGATTGAGTTGGAGGTACCTTCTCGATGTTTAACAACCACCATGATAGTTAAATAAAATTTATTCCTTTGAAGTAGGGAAAAATTGGCTTTTCGCAAAATTGTAACCATAGAGCTTTCCACCAGCCATATATGCATGTAGTATAGCATTATTATTGTTCATTACTCTCTATGTGTTACATTGCCAGCATATTCTATGTGCTGACCCGTTTTCGGGCTGCAACGTTTCATGTTGCAGACTTTTCAGACGACGGGTAAGGTGCCTTAGGTCGTGGTCTTATACTCAGTGATGCCGCTGGAGTTGATGGACTCACCTATCTTCCAAGTCTTCCGCTGTTATCGTAATAGATGGCCTTAAGCCATGTTTATCATACTTAATCTCTTTGGAGATATTCGATGTAATAAGTGTGTGATTGCTACTCTGTTATAAATCCTCCATTTGTACTGTGCGTGTCAGCATTACTGATCCAGGGATGACACTGGTGCACAGCAGCACAGACCATTTGAGGTCTGGTCGCTACATGCTGGCTCTGTATTTTTGCATCGTTTGCTCTGTTTTTTGCATCGTTCTTTTTGTTCTATACAAATGTAAAATGACCAAATTTATAAGGGCTAAATTTATTTTTATCATGCAAAATGGCCACAAACTATCAAAAAATGGGTCATTTTGCATTTGTATAATGGCCACAAGCCCTCTATCTCTTTTTATCATGCAAAACGACCAAATTTTTAAGGGCCAGATTTATTTTTATCATTCAAAATGGCCACAAGCTCTTCAAAAATTGTCCCTTTTTGTTCATATAATATAGGGTTTGACCACGGATTTGAAGGAAATATGCCCTAGAGGCAATAATAAAGTTATTATTTATTTCCTTATATCATGATAAATGTTTATTATTCATGCTAGAATTGTATTAACCGGAAACATAGTACTTGTGTGAATACATAGACAAACAGAGTGTCACTAATATGCCTCTACTTGACTAGCTCGTTGATCAAAGATGGTTATGTTTCCTAGCCATTGACATGAGTTGTCATTAGATTAACGGGATCACATCACTAGGAGAATGATGTGATTGACTTGACCCATTCTGTTAGCTTAGCACTCGATCGTTTAGTATGTTGCTATTGCTTTCTACATGACTTATACATGTTCCTATGACTATGAGATTATGCAACTCCCGTTTACCGGAGGAACGCTTTGTGTGCGACCAAACGTCACAACGTAACTGGGTGATTATAAAGGTGCTCTACAGGTGTCTCCGAAGGTACTTGTTGGGTTGGCGTATTTTGAGATTAGGATTTGTCACCCCGATTGTCGGAGAGGTATCTCTGGGCCCTCTCGGTAATGCACATCACTTAAGCCTTGCAAGCATTGCAACTAATGAGTTTGTTGCGGGATGATGTATTACGGAACGAGTAAAGAGACTTGCCGGTAACAAGATTGAACTAGGTATTAAGATACCGACGATCGAATCTCGGGCAAGTAACATACCGATGACAAAGGGAACAACGTATGTTGTTATGTGGTCTGACCGATAAAGATCTTCATAGAATATGTGGGAGCCAATATGAGCATCCAGGTTCTGCTATTGGTTAATGACCGGAGACGTGTCTCGGTCATGTCTACATAGTTCTCGAACCCGTAGGGTCCGCACGCTTAAAGTTTCGATGACGGTTATATTATGAGTTTATATGTTTTGATGTACCGAAGGTTGTTTGGAGTCCCGGATGTGATCACGGACAAGACGAGGAGTCTCGAGATGGTCGAGACATGAAGATTGATATATTGGAAGCCTATATTTGGATATCGGAAGTGTTCCGGGTGAAATCGGAATTTTACCGGAGTACCGGGAGGTTACCAGAACCCCCCGGGGGCTTAATGGGCCATAGTGGGCCTTAGTGGAAGAGAGGAGAGGCGGCCAGGGCAGGGCCGCGCGCCCCTCCCCCTAGTCCGAATAGGACAAGGAGAGGGGGCGGCGCCCCCCCCCTTTCCTTCCTCTCTCCCTCCTCTTTCCCCCGCCACTCCTAATCCAACAAGGAAAAGGGAGGGAGTCCTACTCCCGGTGGGAGTAGGACTCCTCCTGGCGCGCCCCCTCCTGGCCGGCCGCACCTCCCCCTTGCTCCTTTATATACGGGGGCAGGGGGCACCCTAGAAACACAAAAATTGATCGTTTGATCTTTTAGCCGTGTGCGGTGCCCCCCTCCACCATAGTCCACCTCGATAATACTGTAGCGGTGCTTAGGCGAAGCCCTGCATCGGTAGAACATCATCATCGTCACCACGCCGTCGTGCTGACGAAACTCTCCCTCAACACTCGGCTGGATCGGAGTTCGAGGGACGTTATTGGGCTGAACGTGTGCTGAACTCGGAGGTGCCGTGCGTTCGGTACTTGATCGGTCGGATCGTGAAGACGTACGACTACATCAACCGCGTTGTGCTAACGCTTCCGCTTTTGGTCTACGAGGGTACGTGGACAACACTCTCCCCTCTCGTTGCTATGCATCACCATGATCTTGCGTGTGCGTAGGAATTTTTTTAAATTACTACGTTCCCCAACAGTGGTATCAGAGCCTGGTTTTATGCGTAGATGCCATATGCACGAGTGGAACACAAGTGAGTTATGGGCGATATAAGTCATACTGCTTACCAGCATGTCATACTTTGGTTCGGCGGTATTGTTGGATGAAGCGGCCCGGACCAACATTACGCGTATGCTTACGCGAGACTGGTTCTACCGACGTGCTTTGCACACAGGTGGCTGGCGGGTGTCAGTTTCTCCAACTTTAGTTGAACCGAGTGTGGCTACGCCCGGTCCTTGCGAAGGTTAAAACAGCACCAACTTGACAAACTATCATTGTGGTTTTGATGCGTAGGTAAGAACGGTTCTTGCTAAGCCCAGTAGCAGCCACGTAAAACTTGCAACAAGAAAGTAGAGGACGTCTAACTTGTTTTTGCAGGGCATGTTGTGAAGTGATATGGTCAAGACATGATGCAAAATTTTATTGTATGAGATGATCATGTTTTGTAACCGAGTTATCGGCAACTGGCAGGAGCCACATGGTTGTCGCTTTATTGTATGCAATGCAATCGCCCTGTAATGCTTTACTTTATCACTAAGCGGTAGCGATAGTCGAAGAAGCATAAGATTGGCGAGACAACAACGATACTACAATGGAGATCAAGGTGTCGCGCCGGTGATGATGGTGATCATCACGGTGCTTCGGAGATGGAGATCACAAGCACAAGAAGATGATGGCCATATCATATCACTTATATTCATTGCATGTGATGTTTATCTTTTATGCATCTTATCTTGCTTTGATTGACGGTAGCATTATAAGATGATCTCTCACTAAATTTCAAGATAAAAGTGTTCTCCCTGAGTATGCACCGTTGCCAAAGTTCGTCGTGCCCAGACACCACGTGATGATCGGGTGTGATAAGCTCTACGTCCATCTACAACGGGTGCAAGCCAGTTTTGCACACGCAGAATACTCAGGTTAAAACTTGACGAGCCTAGCATATGCAGATATGGCCTTGGAACACTGAGACCGAAAGGTCGAGCGTGAATCATATAGTAGATATGATCAACATAGTGATGTTCACCATTGAAAACTACTCCATTTCACGTGATGATCGGTTATGGTTTAGTTGATTTGGATCACGTGATCACTTAGATGATTAGAGGGATGTCTATCTAAGTGGGAGTTCTTAAGTAATATGATTAATTGAACTTAAATTTATCATGAACTTAGTACCTGATAGTATCTTGCTTGTCCATGTTGATTGTAGATAGATGGCCCGTGCTGTTGTTCCATTGAATTTTAATGCGTTCCTTGAGAAAGCAAAGTTGAAAGATGATGGTAGCAATTACACAGACTGGGTCCGTAACTTGAGGATTATCCTCATTGCTGCACAGAAGAATTACGTCCTGGAAGCACCGCTGGGTGCCACACCTGCTGCAGGAGCAACACCAGATGTTATGAACATCTGGCAGAGCAAAGCTGATGACTACTCGATAGTTCAGTGTGCCATGCTTTACGGCTTAGAACCGGGTCTTCAACGACGTTTTGAACGTCATGGAGCATATGAGATGTTCCAGGAGTTGAAGTTAATATTTCAAGCAAATGCCCGGATTGAGAGATATGAAGTCTCCAATAAGTTCTACAGCTGCAAGATGGAGGAGAATAGTTCTGTCAATGAGCATATACTCAAAATGTCTGGGTATAACAATCACTTGATTCAACTGGGAGTTAATCTTTCGGATGATAGCGTCATTGACAGAATTCTTCAATCTCTGCCACCAAGCTACAAGAGCTTTGTGATAAACTATAACATGCAAGGGATGGATAAGACGATTCCCGAGCTCTTCGCAATGCTAAAGGCTGCGGAGGTAGAAATCAAGAAGGAGCATCAAGTGTTGATGGTCAATAAGACCACCAGTTTCAAGAAAAAGGGCAAAGGGAAGAAGGAGGGGAACTTCAAAAAGAACAACAAACAAGTTGCTGCTCAAGAGAAGAAACCCAAGTCTGGACCTAAGCCTGAGACTGAGTGCTTCTACTGCAAGCAGACTGGTCACTGGAAGCGGAACTGCCCCAAGTATTTGGCGGATAAGAAGGATGGCAAGGTGAACAAAGGTATATGTGATATACATGTTATTGATGTGTACCTTACTAGAGCTCGCAGTAGCACCTGGGTATTTGATACTGGTTCTGTTGCTAATATTTGCAACTCGAAACAGGGACTACAGATTAAGCGAAGACTGGCCAAGGACGAGGTGACGATGCGCGTGGGAAACGGTTCCAAAGTCGATGTGATCGCCGTCGGCACGCTACCTCTACATCTACCTTCGGGATTAGTATTAGACCTAAATAATTGTTATTTGGTGCCAGCGTTGAGCATGAACATTATATCTGGATCTTGTTTGATGTGAGACGGTTATTCATTTAAATCAGAGAATAATGGTTGTTCTATTTATATGAGTAATATCCTTTATGGTCATGCACCCTTGAAGAGTGGTCTATTTTTGATGAATCTCGATAGTAGTGATACACATATTCATAAGGTTGAAGCCAAAAGATGCAGAGTTGATAATGATAGTGCAACTTATTTGTGGCACTACCGTTTAGGTCATATCGGTGTAAAGCGCATGAAGAAACTCCATACTAATGGACTTTTGGAACACCTTGATTATGAATCACTTGGTACTTGCGAACCGTGCCTCATGGGCAAGATGACTAAAACGCCGTTCTCCGGAACTATGGAGAGTGCAACAGATTTGTTGGAAATCGTACATACAGATGTATGTGGTCCGATGAATATTGAGGCTCGTGGCGGATATCGTTATTTTCTCACCTTCACAGATGATTTGAGCAGATATGGGTATATCTACTTAATGAAACATAAGTCTGAAACATTCGAAAAGTTCAAAGAATTTCAGAGTGAAGTTGAAAATCATCGTAAGAAGAAAATAAAGTTTCTACGATCAGACAGTGGAGGAGAATATTTGAGTTACGAGTTTGGTCTACATTTGAAACAATGCGGAATAGTTTCGCAACTCACGCCACCCGGAACACCACAACGTAATGGTGTGTCCGAACGTCGTAATCGTACTTTACTAGATATGGTGCGATCTATGATGTCTCTTACTGATTTACCGCTATTGTTTTGGGGTCATGCTTTAGAGACGGCTGCATTCACGTTAAATAGGGCACCATCGAAATCCGTTGAGACGACGCCTTATGAACTGTGGTTTGGCAAGAAACCAAAGTTGTCGTTTCTTAAAGTTTGGGGCTGCGATGCTTATGTGAAAAAGCTTCAAACTGATAAGCTCGAACCCAAATCGAAGAAATGTGTCTTCATAGGATAGCCAAAGGAGACTGTTGGGTACACCTTCTATCACAGATCCGAAGGCAAGACATTCGTTGCTAAGAATGGATCCTTTCTAGAGAAGGAGTTTCTCTCGAAAGAAGTGAGTGGGAGGAAAGTAGAACTTGATGAGGTAACTGTACCTGCTCCCTTATTGGAAAATAGTTCATCACAGAAACCGGTTCCTATGACGCCTACACCAATTAGTGAGGAAGTTAATGATGATGATCATAGAACTTCAGATCAAGTTGTTACTGAACCTCGTAGGTCAACCAGAGTAAGATTCGCACCAGAGTGTTACGGTAATCCTGTTCTGGAGGTTATGTTACTAGACCATGACGAACCTACGAACTATGAAGAAGCGATGGTGAGCCCAGATTCCGCAAAATGGCTTGAGGCCATGAAATCTGAGATGGGATCCATGTATGAGAACAAAGTGTGGACTTTGGTTGACTTGCCCGATGATCGGCAAGCCATTGAAAATAAATGGATCTTCAAGAAGAAGACTGACGCTGACGGAATGTTACTGTCTATAAAGCTCGACTTGTTGCGAAAGGTTTTTGACAAGTTCAAGGGATTGACTACGATGAGACCTTCTCACCCGTAGCGATGCTTAAGTCTGTCCGAATCATGTTAGCAATTGCCGCATTTTATGATTATGAAATTTGGCAAATGGATGTCAAAACTGCATTCCTGAATGGATTTCTGGAAGAAGAGTTGTATATGATGCAACCGGAAGGTTTTGTCGATCCAAAGGGAGCTAACAAAGTGTGCAAGCTCCACCGATCCATTTATGGACTGGTGCAAGCCTCTCGGAGTTGGAATAAACGCTTTGATAGTGTGATCAAAGCATTTGGTTTTGTAAAGACTTTTGGAGAAGCCTGTATTTACAAGAAAGTGAGTGGGAGCTCTGTAGCATTTCTGATATTATATGTGGATGACATATTGCTGATTGGAAATGATATAGAATTTCTGGATAGCATAAAGGGATACTTGAATAAGAGTTTTTCAATGAAAGACCTCGGTGAAGCTGCGTATATATTGGGCATCAAGATCTATAGAGATAGATCAAGACGCTTAATTGGACTTTCACAAAGCACATACCTTGACATAGTTTTGAACAAGTTCAAAATGGATCAAGCAAAGAAAGGGTTCTTGCCTGTGTTACAAGGTGTGAAGTTGAGTAAGACTCAATGCCCGACCACTATAGAAGATAGAGAGAAGATGAAAGATGTTCCCTATGCTTCAGCCATAGGCTCTATCATGTATGCAATGTTGTGTACTAGACCTGATGTGTGCCTTGCTATAAGTCTAGCAGGGAGGTACCAAAGTAATCCAGGAGTGGATCACTGGACAGCGGTCAAGAACATCCTAAAATACCTGAAAAGGACTAAGGATATGTTTCTCATTTATGGAGGTCACAAAGAGCTCATCGTAAATGGTTACGTCGATGCAAGCTTTGACATTGATCCGGACGATTCTAAATCACAAACCGGATACGTTTTTACATTGAATGGTGGAGCTGTCAGTTGGTGCAGTTCTAAACAAAGCGTCGTGGCGGGATCTACGTGTGAAGCGGAGTACATAGCTACTTCGGAAGCAGCAAATGATGGAGTCTGGATGAAGGAGTTCATATCCGATCTAGGTGTCATACCTAGTGCATCGGGTCCAATGAAAATATTTTGTGACAATACTGGTGCAATTGCCTTGGCGAAGGAATCCAGATTTCACAAGAGAACCAAGCACATCAAGAGATGCTTCAATTCCATCCGGGATTTAGTCCAGGTGGGAGACATAGAAATTTGCAAGATACATACGGATCCGAATGTTGCAGACCCGTTGACTAAGCCTCTTCCAGGAGCAAAACATGATCAGCACCAAGGCTCCATGTGTGTTAGAATCATTACTGTGTAATCTAGATTATTGACTCTAGTGCAAGTGGGAGACTGAAGGAAATATGCCCTAGAGGCAATAATAAAGTTATTATTTATTTCCTTATATCATGATAAATGTTTATTATTCATGCTAGAATTGTATTAACCGGAAACATAATACTTGTGTGAATACATAGACAAACAGAGTGTCACTAGTATGCCTCTACTTGACTAGCTCGTTGATCAAAGATGGTTATGTTTCCTAGCCATTGACATGAGTTGTCATTTGATTAACGGGATCACATCATTAGGAGAATGATGTGATTGACTTGACCCATTCCATTAGCTTAGCACTCGATCGTTTAGTATGTTGCTATTGCTTTCTTCATGACTTATACATGTTCCTATGACTATGGATTATGCAACTCCCGTTTACCGGAGGAACGCTTTGTGTGCGACCAAACGTCACAACGTAACTGGGTGATTATAAAGGTGCTCTACAGGTGTCTCCGAAGGTACTTGTTGGGTTGGCGTATTTCGAGATTAGGATTTGTCACTCCGATTGTCGGAGAGGTATCTCTGGGCCCTCTCGGTAATGCACATCACTTAAGCCTTGCAAGCATTGCAACTAATGAGTTTGTTGCAGGATGATGTATTACGGAACGAGTAAAGAGACTTGCCGGTAACGAGATTGAACTAGGTATTAAGATACCAACGATCGAATCTCGGGCAAGTAACATACCGATGATAAAGGGAACAACGTATGTTGTTATGTGGTCTGACCGATAAAGATCTTAGTAGAATATGTGGGAGCCAATATGAGCATCCAGGTTCCGCTATTGGTTATTGACCGGAGACGTGTCTCGGTCATGTCTACATAGTTCTCGAACCCGTAGGGTCCGCACGCTTAAAGTTTCGATGACGGTTATATTATGAGTTTATATGTTTTGATGTACCGAAGGTTGTTCGGAGTCCCGGATGTGATCACGGACATGACGAGGAGTCTCGAGATGGTCGAGACATGAAGATTGACATATTGGAAGCCTATATTTGGATATCAGAAGTGTTCCGGGTGAAATCGGAATTTTACCGGAGTACCGGGAGGTTACCGGAACCCCCCGGGGGCTTAATGGGCCATAGTGGGCCTTAGTGGAAGAGAGGAGAGGCGGCCAGGGCAGGGCCGCGCGCTCCTCCCCCTAGTCCGAATAGGACAAGGAGAGGGGGGCGGCGCCCCCCATTCCTTCCTCTCTCCCTCCTCTTTCCCCCTCCACTCCTAATCCAACAAGGAAAAGGGAGGGAGTCCTACTCCCGGTGGGAGCAGGACTCCTCCTGGCGCGCCCCCTCCTGGCCGGCCGGACCTCCCCCTTGCTCCTTTATATACGGGGCAGGGGCACCCTAGAGACACAACAATTGATCATTTGATCTTTTAGCCGTGTGCGGTGCCCCCTCCACCATAGTCCACCTCGATAATACTGTAGCGGTGCTTAGGTGAAGCCTTGCATCGGTAGAACATCATCATCGTCACCATGCCGTCGTGCTGACAAAACTCTCCCTCAACACTCGGCTGGATCGGAGTTCGAGGGACGTCATCGGGCTGAACGTGTGCTGAACTCGGAGGTGCCGTGCGTTCGGTACGTGATCGGTCGGATCGTGAAGACGTACGACTACATCAACCACGTTGTGCTAACGCTTCCGCTTTCGGTCTACGAGGGTACGTGGACAACACTCTCCCCTCTCGTTGCTATGCATCACCGTGATCTTGCGTGTGCGTAGGAAATTTTTGAAATTACTACGTTCCCCAAGAGGATTCCCACGCGTGCAATTAGCTTCTTTTTCTTCTTCTTTTCAAACCACCGTTTCCCACGCATGTACACTCCCGATGCTGCGGTGGGTTTGAAAACGGGCTTCTAACTTCACATTTGACCCCGTTATTGCCACGGCCAAATAACACGTAGCACTACGACTATTTAAGCCACCCTCTGCATCTGCCATCCCTCATCCATCTGCCCTTCTTGCTCTTCGACCCCTTCTCCGTCTTCTGCACATCCCTCAGCCATGCAGTACACCGGACCAACCTACTGCTTCCCACCCACCGTGCCGGAGAGGCTCTACCCTACCGGCGTGTACGTTGATCGCACACTACGTGTCTGGGCGATATCAAGCCTGAGGACCGCAAGGAACTTCATCGAGTTCTTCCTCGCGTCCGGCTACCACCACCTCCCAAGGGGATCTCCAACGATGTTCCGTGTCGAGGAGGTCATCCAAAACCGGGTGGTGGTTGCTCTCCTTGCCCAGTTCACCAACACATTCGACGCCTTCTACCTCCTCGGCCGGGTGTTTTGGTGTAGCTCCGAGTTCATCGCTTTCACCACCCACAATAGGTTAACGGAGTACAACAACATCTTCCCCACCGCGACGCGCATGCACACTCTTCTGTACCCCATCGACAACGCCCGGGAGGAGCAGTGAAAAGGGCGCCCGGAGGAGGAGCGAGGTGGAGAAGGCGGCGGCTAGGGTTCTAAACCCTCTATCTTTTTTTAGTCTACGTTATGTTAAGTAGTAATTGAACTATGTTGGAGTTGCTATGGGCTTGTTGGCCCTTTTCTTAAATGTTATTATTAAGTTTTCTATCTATTCTATTATTAAGTTCTTCCTAGTTTGAGCTATGTGATCGTGTTATGGGCTTGTTGGCCCTATCTACATATTGGGACTGCATATTTGTTGATTATTTTCTTAGAGAGATCGGCTTGTTAGTAGGGTTCCCTTGTTAGTAACCACCTAGCTAGTGCATGCAAGCAAGTGCTACCTCTTGAGCTTGCATTGGTTTTTCCCTTGAAGAGGAAAGGGTGGTGCAGCAAAGTAGCGTAAGTATTTCCCTCAGTTTTTGAGAACCAAGGTATCAATCCAGTAGGAGACTACACACAAGTCGCCTCGTACCTACACAAACAAATAAGAACCTTGCAACCAACGCGATAAAGGGGTTGTCAATCCCTTCACGGCCACTTACATAAGTGAGATCTGATAAACATGATAAGATAATATTTTTGGTATTTTTATGATAAAGATTGAAAGTAAAGATTGCAAAGTAAAAATAGATTGGAAACTTATATGATGGAGAATAGACCCGGGAGCCATAGGTTTCACTAGTGGCTTCTCTCAAGATAGCATAAGTATTACGGTGGGTGAACAAATTACTGTCGAGCAATTGATAGAATAGTGCATAGTTATGAGAATATCTAGGCATGGTCATGTATATAGGCATCACGTCCGCGACAAGTAGACCGAAACGATTATGCATCTACTACTATTACTCCACACATCGACCGCTATACAGCATGCATCTAGAGTATTAAGTTCATAAGAACAGAGTAACACATTAGGCAAGATGACATGATGTAGAGAGATAAACTCTAGCAATATGATATAAACCCCATCTTTTTATCCTCGATGGCAACAATACAATACGTGTCGTTTCCCTTTCTGTCACTGGGATCGAGCACCGCATGATTGAACCCAAAGCTAAGCACTTCTCCCATTGCAAGAAAGATCAATCTAGTAGGCCAAACCAAACTGATAATTCGAAGAGACTTGCAAAGATAACCAATCATACATAAAAGAATTCAGAGGAGATTCAAATATTGTTCATAGATAATCTTGATCATAAATCCACAATTCATCGGATCTCGACAAACACCCGCAAAAAGAGTTACATCGAATAGATCTCCAAGAAGATCGAGGAGAACTTTGTATTGAGATCCAAAGAGGGAGAAGTAGCCATCTAGCTAATAACTATGGACCCAAAGGTCTGTGGTAAACTACTCACACATCATCGGAGAGGATATCGTGTTGATGTAGAAGCTCTCCGTGATCGATGCCCACTCCGGCGGAGCGCCAGAAAAGGCCCCAAGATGGGATCTCACTAGTACAGAAGGTTGCGACAGTGGAAATAGGGTTTCATGGTGCTCCTGGATGTTCTCGGGGTATATGGATACATATAGGAGGAAGAAGTAGGTCGGTGGAGCTGCGAGGGGCCCACGAGGGTGGGGGCGCGCCCAGGGGGCAGGCGTGCCTCCCTGCCTCGTGGCCTCCTCGCTTCTTTCTTGACGTCCACTCCAAGTCCCCTGGATCACGTTTGTTCCAAAAAATAACTCTCCTGAAGGTTTCATTCCGTTTGGACTCCGTTTGATATTCCTTTTCTGCGAAACACTGAAATAGGCAAAAAACAGCAATTTGCACTGGGCCTTCGGTTAATAGGTTAGTCCCAAAAATAATATAAAAGTGCTTAGTAAAGCCCATTAAACATCCAAAACAGATAATATAATAGCATGGAACAATCAAAAATTATAGATACGTTGGAGACGTGTCAAGCATCCCCAAGCTTAATTCCAGCTCGTCCTCGAGTAGGTAAATGATAAAAATAGAATTTTTGATGTGGAATGCTACCTAGCATAATTCTCAATGTAATTTTCTTTATTGTGGCATGAATGTTCAGATCCGAAAGATTCAAGATAAAAGTTTAATATTGACATGAAAATAATAATACTTCAAGCATACTAACAAAGCAATCATGTCTTCTCAAAATAACATGGCCAAAGAAAGTTATCCCTAGAAAATCATATAGTCTGGCTATGCTCTATCTTCACCACACAAAATATTTAAATCATGCACAACCCCAATGACAAGCCAAGCAATTGTTTCATACTTTTGATGTTCTCAAACTTTTTCAATCTTCACGCAATACATGAGCGTGAGCCATGGACATAGCACTATATGTGGAATAGAATGGTGGTTGTGGAGAAGACAAAAAGGAGAAGATAATCTCACATCAACTAGGCGTATCAACGGGCTATGGAGATGCCCATTAATAGATATCAGTGTGAGTGAGTAGGGATTGCCATGCAACGGATGCACTAGAGCTATAAGTGTATGAAAGCTCAACAAAAGAAACTAAGTGGGCGTGCATCCAACTTTCTTGCTCACGAAGACCTAGGGCATTTTGAGGAAGCCCATGATTGGAATATACAAGCCAAGTTCTATAATGTAAAATTCCCACTAGTATATGAAAGTGACAACATAAGAGACTCTCTATCATGAAGATCATGGTGCTACTTTGAAGCACAAGTGTGGTAAAAGGATAGTAACATTGTCCCTTCTCTCGTTTTCTCTCATTTTTTCTCTTTTTTTCTTCTTTTTTGGTTTGGGCCTTCTCTTTTTTTATGGCCTCTTTTCTTTTTCTTTTTAGTCCGGAGTCTCATCCCGACTTGTGGAGGAATCATAGTCTCCATCATCCTTTCCTCACATGGGACAATGCTCTAATAATGATGATCATCACACTTTTATTTACTTACAACTAAAAAATTACAACTCAATACTTAGAACAAAATATGACTCTATGTGAATGCCTCCGGTGGGGTACCGGGATATGCAATGAATCAAGAGTGACATGTATGAAAGAGTTATGAATGGTGGCTTTTCCACGAATACGATGTCAACTACATGATCATGCAAAGCAATATGACAATGATGAAGCGTGTCATAATAAACAGAATGGTGGTAAGTTGCATGGCAATATATCTCGGAATGGCTATGGAAATGCCATAATAGGTAGGTATGGTGGCTGTTTTGAGGAAGGTATATGGTGGGTGTATGATACCGGCGAAAGGTGTGCGGTATTAGAGAGGCTAGCAATGGTGGAAGGGTGAGAGTGCGTATAATCCATGGACTCAACATTAGTCATAAAGAACTCACAAACTTATTATAAAAATCCATTAGTTATCGAAACAAAGTACTACGCGATGCTCCTAGGGGGATAGATTGGTAGGAAAAGACCATCGCTCGTCCCCGACCGCCACTCATAAGGAAGACAATCAATAAATAAATCATGCTCCGACTTCATCACATAACGGTTCACCATACTTGCATGCTACGGGAATCACAAACTTTAGAACAAGTATTTATCAAATCCACAACTACTCAACTAGCATGACTCTAATATCACCATCTTCATATCTCAAAACAACTATCAAGTATCAAACTTCTCATAATATTCAATGCACTTTTTATATGATAGTTTCTATTATACCTATCTTGGATGCTCATCACTTTAGGACTAAAATTTTAACCAAAGCAAATTACCATGCTGTTCTAGAAGACTGTTAAAATAATATAAGTGAAGCATGAGAGATCAACTATTTCTATAAAATAAAACCACCGCCGTGCTCTAAAAGATATAAGTGAAGCACTAGGGCAAAATTTTCTAGCTCAAAAGATATAAGTGAAGCACATAGAGTATTCTAATAAATTCCGATTCATGTGTGTCTCTCCCAAAAGGTGTGTACAGCAAGGATGATTGTGGTAAACTAAAAATCAAAGACTCAAATCATACAAGACGCTCCAAGCAAAACACATATCATGTGGTGAATAAAAATATAGCATCAAGTAAAGTTACCGATGGACGAAGACAAAAGAGGGGATGCCTTCCAGGGCATCCCCAAGCTTAGGCTTTTGGTTGTCCTTGGATTTTACCTTGGGGTGACTTGGGCATCCCCAAGCTTAGGCTCTTGCCACTCCTTGTTCCATAATCCATCAAATCTTTACCCAAAAACTTGAAAATTTCACAACATAAAACTCAACAGAAAATCTCATGCGCTCCGTTAGCGAAATAAAACAAACCACCACTTTAAGATACTGTAATGAACTCATTCTTTATTTATATTGGTGTTAAACCTACTGTATTCCAACTTCTCTATGGTTCATAACCTCCGATACTAGCCATAGATTCATCAAAATAAGCAAACAACACACAAAAAAAGAATCTGTCAAAAACAGAACAGTCTGTAGTAATATGTATCTAACGCAAACTTCTGTAACTGAGAAACATCTACTAAAATAGGACGATCTAGATAATTTTTTTATTGATCTACTGCAATTGGAATCAGTATTTAATCACGTTCTGGTGATTTTTAACAATTGTTTTCGTGAGCAGAAAGTTTCTGACTTTTTCAGCAAGATCAAATAACTATCATCCAAGAAGATCCTATAGGTTTTACTTGGCACAAACACTAATTAAAACATAAAACCACATTTAACCAGAGGCTAGATCAAAGATTTATTACTAAACAGAACCAAAAAGCAAGGAACAAAAAGAAAATTGGGTTGCCTCCCAACAAGCGCTATCGTTTAACGCCCCTAGCTAGGCATAAAGGCAAGAATAGATCTAGGTATTATCATCTTTGGCATGCAATCCATAAGTGGCTCTCATAATAGATTCATAAGGTAATTTAATTTTCTTTCTAGGAAAGTGTTCCATGCCTTTCCTTAAGGGAAATTGAATCTAATATTCCCTTCTTTTATATCAATAATTGCATCAATCGTTCTAAGGAAAGGTCTACCAAGAATAATAGGACATGAAGGATTGCAATCTATATCAAGAACAATGAAATCTATGGGCACATAATTCCTGTTTGCAACAATAAGAACATCATTAATTCTTCCCATAGGTTTCTTAATGGTGGAATCCGCAAGGTGCAAGTTTAAAGAACAATCATCAAATTCACGGAAACCTAACACATCACACAAAGTTTTCGGAATCGTGGAAACACTAGCACCCAAATCACAAAAAGCATAGCATTCATGATCTTTAATTTTAATTTTAATAGTAGGTTCCCACTCATCATAAAGTTTTCTAGGGATAGAAACTTCTAATTCAAGCTTTTCTTCATAGAATTGCATTAAAGCATCAACGATATGTTTGGTAAAAGCCTTATTTTGACTATAAGCATGCGGAGAATTTAGCACGGATTGCAACAAGGAAATACAATCTATTAAAGAACAATTATAATAATTAAATTCCTTGAAATCCAAAATAGTGGGTTCATTGCTATGTAAAGTTTTGACCTCTTCAATCCCACTTTTACCAATTTTTGCATCAAGATCTAAAAACTCCGAATCATTGGGACGCCTTTTAACTAAAGTTGACTCATCTCCAGTCCCATCATTATCAAGATTCATATTGCAAAACAAAGATTTAATAGGAGACACATCAATCACTTTTAGATCTTCATCCTTATTATCATGAAAACTAGAAGAACACGCTTTCACAAAGAAATCTCTTTTAGCATGCATCCTAGCGGTTCTTTCTTTGCACTCATCAGTGGAAATTCTCATGGCTTTGAGAGACTCATTGATATCATGCTTAGGTGGAATAGATCTAAGTTTCAAAGAATCAACATCAAGAGAAATTCTATCCATGTTCCTAGCCAACTCATCAACCTTAAGCAATTTTTCTTCAAACAAAGCATTGAAATTCTTTTGAGAAATCATAAATTCTTTAACACTAGTCTCAAAATAAGAGGGCATCTTATTAAGATTTCCATAAGAGTTGTTGTAGGAATTACCATAATTATTAGAGGAATTACTAGGATACGGCCTAGGATTAAAGTTTCCTCTATAAAATTCACATCCATAGATACATTATTATTCTCAATCAAAGTAGACAAAGGCATATCATTAGGATCAGAAGAAACACTCCTATTAGCAAACAATTTCATAAGTTCATCCATCTTTCCACTCAAAACATTAATCTCTTCTATCTCGTGAACCTTTTTACTAGTAGATATTTCGGTGTGCCATTGAGACTAATTAACCATAATATTATCTAGGAGTTTAGTAGCTTCTCCTAAGGTGATTTCCATAAAAGTGCCTCCCGCGGCCGAATCTAAAAGATTTCTAGGAGCAAAATTCAATCCAGCATAAAAATTCTGTATAATCATCCATAAATTCAAACCATGCATAGGGCAATTACGTATCATTAGTTTCATTCTCTCCCAAGCTTGTGCAACACGTTCATGATCAAGTTGCTTAAAATTCATAATATCGTTTCTAAGAGAAATGATCTTAGCGGGAGGAAAATACTTAGAGATAAAAGCATCTTTGCACTTATTCCATGAATCAATACTATTTTTAGGCAAAGACGAAAACCAAGTTTTAGCACGATCTCTAAGCGAAAAAGGAAATAGCTTCAATTGAACAATATCATTATCCACATCTTTCTTCTTTTGCATATCACACAAATCAACAAAGTTGTTTAGATGGGTAGCGGCGTCTTCACTAGGAAGGCCGGCGAATTGATCTTTCATGATAAGGTTCAACAAGGCAGCATTAATTTCACAAGATTCAGCATCGGTAATAGGAGCAATCGGAGTGCTAAGAAAATCATTGTTGTTGGTATTGGAAAAGTCACACAATTTAGTATTGTCTTGAGCCATCGTGACGAAAGATCCAACACACAAGCACACACAAGAAGCAAGCGAAGGAAAAGCGAACGGCAAAAGAGGGCAAATAAAACAGCAAGGGTGAAGTGGGGGAGAGGAAAACGAGAGGCAAATGGCAAATAATGTAATGCGAGGGATAAGAGTTTTTGATGGGTACTTCGTATGTCTTGACTTGACTTGACTTGGCATAGACCTCCCCGGCAACGGCGCCAGAAATCCTTCTTGCTACCTCTTGAGCTTGCGTTGGTTTTTCCATTGAAGAGGAAAGGGTGATGCAGCAAAGTAGCGTAAGTGTTTCCCTCAGTTTTTGAGAACCAAGGTATCAATCCAATAGGAGACTACACACAAGTCGCCTCGTACCTACACAAACAAATAAGAACCTTGCAACCAACGCGATAAAGGGGTTGTCGATCCCTTCACGGCCACTTGCATAAGTGAGATCTGATAGAGATGATAAGATAATATTTTTGGTATTTTTATGATAAAGATTGAAAGTAAAGATTGCAAAGTAAAAATAGATTGGAAACTTATATGATGGAGAATAGACCCGGGGGCCATAGGTTTCACTAGTGGCTTCTCTCAAGATAGCATAAGTATTACGGTGGGTGAAAAAATTACTGTCGAGCAATTGATAGAATAGTGCATAGTTATGAGAATATCTAGGCATGATCATGTATATAGGCATCACGTCCGCGACAAGTAGACCGAAACGATTCTGCATCTACTACTATTACTCCACACATCGACCGCTATCCAGCATGCATCTAGAGTATTAAGTTCATAAGAACAGAGTAACGCATTAGGCAAGATGACATGGTAGAGGGATAAACTCAAGCAATATGATATAAACCCCATCTTTTTATCCTCGATGGCAACAATACAATACGTGTCGTTTCCCCTTCTGTCACTGGGATCGAGCACCGCATGATTGAACCCAAAGCTAAGCACTTCTCCCATTGCAAGAAAGATCAATCTAGTAGGCCAAACCAAACTGATAATTCGAAGAGACTTGCAAAGATAACCAATCATACATAAAAGAATTCAGGGGAGATTCAAATATTGTCCATAGATAATCTTGATCATAAACCCACAATTCATCGGATCTCGACAAACACCCGCAAAAAGAGTTACATCTAATAGATCTCCAAGAAGATCGAGGAGAACTTTGTATTGAGATCCAAAGAGAGAGAAGAAGCCATCTAGCTAATAACTATGGACCCGAAGGTCTGTGGTAAACTACTCACACATCATCGGAGAGGCTATGGTGTTGATGTAGAAGCCCTCCATGATCGATGCCCCCTCCGACGAAGCGTCGAAAAAGGCCGCAAGATGGGATCTCACGGGTACAGAAGGTTGCGGCGGTGGAAATAGGGTTTCCTGGTGCTCCTGGATGTTTTTGGGGTATATGGATATATATAGGAGGAAGAAGTAGGTCGGTGGAGCCGCGAGGGGCCCCCGAGGGTGGGGGCGCGCCCAGGGGGCAGGTGCGCCTCCCTGCCTCGTGGCCTCCTCGCTTCTTTCTTGACGTCCACTCCAAGTCCCCTGGATCACGTTTGTTCCAAAAATAACTCTCCTGAAGGTTTCATTCCGTTTGGACTCCGTTTGATATTCCTTTTCTGTGAAACACTGAAATAGGCAAAAAACAACAATTTGCACTGGGCCTTCGGTTAATAGGTTAGTCCCAAAAATAATATAAAAGTGCTTAGTAAAGCCCATTAAACATCCAAAACAGATAATATAATAGCATGGAACAATCAGAAATTATAGATACGTTGGAGACGTATCAGCAAGCTTTGTTAGTAGGGATGAATGAGTACAACTAAGCAAGGGAGTGGCTCTTTTTTTACACAAGCACAAATATGTAGCCACCTAGCTAGAAGAGAGAAACCAGTGGCAGTGACCGTCGCTGCATCCGTGGCGGCTGGCGTGCAAGAAAGCTGCTCGGTCAGTGCATCATGGCGGACGCATCGGCGCATGCAGGATCGGTCGGCGCATGCAGGCTCGGTCGGTGCAACATGGGATCGTGGCATCGGCGCATGCAGGCTCAATCGACGCATGCAGGCAGGGTTTGCTGGGTGCATGCATAGTAGGCTTCTGTCCTGGCGGCGCGCGCATGCGTTTAATGCAAGGGACGGCCCAACGAAACCACGGCCCAATGGTCGAGCAGCGACACCACCCAACGCGGCACAGTCCAGCGTCGCCCCACTAGTCAGAGTTAACGGTCAAGCCTTTGACCCGACGGCAATGTCCATTGTGCCCAGATATGAGGGTTTCTGGCAAGGGAGTGGGGAAAATTGAGCAAAATTTAAGAGCGCGGGGATGAATGAGTAGAGCTAAGGAACCAGGGGCACAGATGTAAAAATCCCTTATCAAAACTATCAAACTACTTTGCTACTGATCACTTTGCTGCAGATAATTAATCTCCAGGTGTGGTTGAATTGACAACTCAGCTGCTAATACCTTCAAATATTCTTTGGCTCCCCTTGCGTCGAATCTATAAATTTGGGTTGAATACTCTACCCTCGAAAACTATTGCGATCCCCTATACTTGTGGGTTATCAGATACCGAGGAATGTCATGTGGTGGGCCTTGGAGAAACACAAAGTCCCAGCAAAGTACATTACCCTCATCAAGGACATGTACGATAGTGTTGTGACAAGTGTTCGAACAAGTGATGTCGACACTGAGGACTTCCCCGATTAAGATAAGACTACATCACGGGTCAGCCTTGAGCCCTTATCTTTTTGCCTTGGTAATGGATGAGGTCACAAGGGATATACAAGGAGATATCCCATGGTGTATGCTCTTTGCGGATGATGTGGTGCTAGTTGACGATAGTCGGGCGGGGGTAAATAGGAAGTTAGAGTTATGGAGACAAACCTTGGAATCGAAAGGGTTTAGGCTAGTAGAACTAAAACCGAGTACATGATGTGCGGTTCCAGTACTACTAGGTGTGAGGAGGAGGAGTTTAGCCTTGATGGGCAGGTGGTACCGAAGAAGGACACCTTTCGATATTTGGGGTCAATGTTGCAGGAGGATGGGGGTATTGATGAAGATGTGAACTATCGAATCAAAGCCGGATGGATGAAGTGGCGTCAAGCTTCTGTCATTCTCTATGACAAGAGAGAGCCACAAAAGCTAAAAGGCAAGTTCTACAGGATGGTTGTTTGACCCGCAATGTTGTATGGCGCTAAGTGTTGGCCGACTAAAAGGCGACATGTTCAACAGTTAGGTGTCGCGGAGATGCGTATGTTGAGATGGATGTGTGGCCACACGAGGAAGGATAGAGTCCGGAATGATGATATACGAGCTAGAGTTGGGGTAGCACCAATTGAAGAGAAACTTGTCCAACATCGTCTGAGATGGTTTGGGCATATTCAGCGCAGGCCCCCAGAAGCTCTAGTGCATAGCGGACGGCTACAATGTGCGGAGAATGTCAAGAGAGGTCGGGGTAGACCGAATTTGACATGGGAGGAGTCCGTTAAGAGAGACCTGAAGGATTGGTGTATCACCAAAGAACTAGTTGTGGACAGGGGGCATGGAATCTTGATATCCATGTGCTAGAGCCATGAGTTGGTCGCGAGATCTTATGGGTTTCACCTCTAGCGTACCCCAACTTGTTTGGGACTAAAGGCTTTGTTGTTGTTGTTGGTATTGTGGGATGAAGTGGCCCGGGCCAACCTTACATGTCCACGCACATGAGACCGGTTCCACCGACTGACATGCAACTTGTTTTGCATAAAGGTGGCTGGTGGGTGTCTGTTTCTCCTACTTTAGTTGAATCGAATTTGACTACAGCCGGTCCTTGAAGAAGGATAAAACAACAAACTAGATAATCACCGTTGTGGTTTTGCGTAGGTAAGAACGGTTCTTGCTAGTTTCCCGTAGCAGCCACGTAAAAATTGCAACAACAAAGTAGAGGATGTCTAACTTGTTTTTGCAGGGTATGTTGTGATGTGATGTGGTCAAGATGTGATGTGATATACGTTGTTGTATGAGATGGTCATGTTCTGTAATATCGACAACCGGCAGGAGCCTTAGGGTTGTCTCTTAATTATTGTATGAAATACAAGCGCCATGTAATTGATTTACTTTATCGATATGCGTTAGCAATAGTTGTAGAAGCAATAGTTGGCGAGACGACCACGACGCAATGATGGAGATCAAGGTGTCGAGCGGGTGACGATGGAGATGATGACGATGCTTTGGAGATGGAGATCAAAAGCACAAAGATGATGATGGCCATATCATGTCACATATTTTGATTGCATGTGATGTTTATCCTTTACGCATCTTATTTTTCTTAGAACGACGGTACCATTATAAGATGATCCCTTCACTAAATTTCAAGATAAAATTGTTCTCCCCGAGTATGCACTATTGCCAAAGTTCGTCGTTTCGAAGCACCTCATGATGATCGGGTGTGATAGACTCTACGTTCACATACAACGGGTGTAAGACAGTTTTGCACATGCAGAATACTTGGGTTAAACTTGACGATCCTAGCATGTACAGACATGGTCTCGGAACACTGGAGACCGAAAGGTCGAACGTGAGTCATACAGTAGATATGATCAACATAGAGATGTTCACCATTGATGACTACCCCATCTCACGTGATGATCTGACATGGGTTAGTTGATTTGGATCATGTAACACTTAGATAACTTGAGGGGTGTTAATTTAAGTGGGAGTTCATTAGTAATTTGATTAATTGAAATTAATTTATCATGAACTTAGTCTTAATAGTTTTTGCATATCTATGTTGTAGATCAATGGCTCGTGCTACCGTTCCCCTAAATTTTAATGTGTTCCTAGAGAAAGCTAAGTTGAAAGATGATGGTAACAACTACACGGACTGAGTCCATAACTTGAGAATTATCCTCATTGCTGCACAGAAGAATTATGTCCTTGATGCACCGCTGGATGACAAACCTGCTGCAGGAGCTATTGCAGAAGTTATGAATGTCTGGCAGTCTCGATCTGATGACTACTCAATAGTTTAGTGTGCCATGCTTTACGGCTTAGAACCGGGACTTAAAAGACGTTTTGAACACTACGGAGCATATCAGATGTTCCAAGAGCTGAAGTTGATATTTCAAGCTAAAGCCCGAATTGAGAGATATGAAGTCTCCAACAAGTTCTATAGCTGCAAGATGGAGGACAGCAGTTCTGTCAGTGAACACATACTCAAAATGTCTGGGTATCATAACCACTTGACTCAGATGGGAATTGATCTTCCAGTTGAGAGTGTTATTAACAGAGTTCTTAAATCACTGCCACCAAGCCACAAAGGCTTCGTGATGAACTATAATATGCAAGGGTTGACGAAAATGATTCCCGAGCTCCTCGCAATGCTTAAGGCCGCGGAGGTAGAAATCAAGAAGGAGCATCAAGTGTTGATGGTTAACAAGACCACTAGTTTCAAGAAAAAGGGCAAGGGAAAGAAAGGGAACTTCAAGAAGAATGGCAAGCAAGTTGTCGCTCCCGTGAAGAAGCCCAAAGCTGGACCCAAGCCTAAAACTGAGTGCTTCTACTGCAAAGGGAATGGTCACTGGAAGCGGAAGTGCCCCAAATACTTGGCGGATAAGAAGGATGGCAAAGTGAACAAAGGTATATTTGATATACATGTTAGTGATGTGTATATTAATAATGCTCGTAGTAGCGCCTGGGTATTTGATACTGGTTTGGTTGCTCATATTTGTAACTCGAAACAGGAACTGCGGAATAAACGAAGATTGGCTAAGGACGAGGTGACGATGCGCTTCGGGAATGGTTCCAAGGGATGTGATAGTCGTTGGCATGCTACCTCAACATCTCCCTTCGGGATTAGTTTTTGACCTCAATAATTGTTATTTAGTGCCAGCATTGAGCATGAACACTATATCTGAATCTTGTTTATTGCGAGAAGGTTATTCATTTAAGTCGGAGAATAAAGGTTGTTCTATTTATATAAGTTATATCTTTTATGGTCATGCACCTTTGATGAATGGTCTATTCTTGTTGAATCTCGATCGTAGTTATACACATATTCATAATATTGATGCCAAAAGATGCAAAGTTGATAATGATAGTGCAACATACTTGTGGCACTGCCGTTTAGGTCATATTGGTGTAAAGCGCATGAAGAAACTCCATGCGGATGGACTTTTGGAATCACTTTATTATGAAACATTTGATACTTGCGAACCATGCCTCATGGGCAAGATGACTAAAACTCCATTCTCCGGAACAATGGAGCGAGCTAATGACTTATTGGAAATTATACATACAGATGTATGCGGTCCGATGAGTGTTGACGCACGCGGCGGGTATCATTATTTTCTAACCTTCACAAATGATTTGAGTAGGTATGGTTATATCTACTTGATGGAACACAAGTCTGGAACATTTGAAAAGTTCAAAGAATTTCAGAGTGAAGTGGAAAATCATCGTAACAAGAAAATAAAGTATCTATGATCTGATCGTGGAGGCGAATATTTGAGTTACGAGTTTCGCCTTCATTAAAACAATGTGGAATTGTTTCACAACTCACGCCACCTGGAACATCACAACGTAATGGTGTGTCCGAACGTCGTAACCGTACTTTATTAGATATGGTGCGATCTATGATGTCTCTGACCGATTTGCCTTTATCATTTTGGGGTTATACATTAGAGACACCCTCATTCACGTTAAATAGGGCACCATCTAAATCCGTTGAGACGACACCATATGAACTGTGGTTTGGCAAGAATCCTAAGCTATCATTTCTTAAAGTTTGGGGATGCGACACTTATGTCAAAAGGCTTTAGCCTGATAAACTCGAACCCAAATCAGAGAAGTCCGCCTTCATAGGATACCTAAGGAAACAATTGGGTACACCTTCCACCACAGATCCAAAGGCAAGATCTTTGTTGCCAAGAATGGGCCCTTTCTAGAGAAATAGTTTTTCTCGAAAGAAGTGAGTGGGAGGAAAGTAGAACTTGATGAGCTAGTTGTACCTTCTCTCGAATTGGAAAGTAGCACATCAGAGAAAACCGTTCCCATGATGCATACATCAACTAGAGAGGAAGCTAATGATGATGGTCATGAAACTTCGGATCAAGTTACTACTGAACCTCGTAGGTCAACCACAACACGTTCCGCACCAGAGTGATACGGTAATCCTGTCCTGGAAGTCATGTTATTAGACCACAGAAACCTACGAACTATGAAGAAGCTATGATGATCCCAGATTCCGATAAATGGCTTGAGGCCATGAAATCTGAGATAGGATCCATGTATGAGAACAAAATATGGACTTTGGTGGACTTGCCTGATGATCGGCAAGCCATTGAGTATAAATGGATCTTCAAGAAGAAGACGAACATTGATAGTAATGTCACTGTCTACAAAGCTCGACTTGTCGCAAAAGGTTTTCGACAAGTTCAAGGTGTTGACTACGATGAGACTTTCTCACCCGTAGCGATGCTGAAGCCTGTCCGAATCATGTTAGCAATTGCCGCATTTTATGATTATGAAAACTGGCAAATGGACGTCAAAACTGCATTCCTTAATGGATTTCTTAAAGAAGAGTTGTATATGATGCAACCAGAAGGTTTTGTCGATCATAAAGGTGCTGACAAAGTGTGCAAGCTCCAGGGATCGCATCTCGGAGTTGGAATATACGCTTTGATTATGTGATCAAAGCATATGGTTTTATACAAACTTATGGTGAAGCCTGCATTTACAAGAAAGTTAGTGGGAACTCTGTAGCATTTCTGATAGTATATGTGGATGACATATTGTTGATTGGAAATGATACAGGATTTTTGGATAGCATAAAAGGATACTTGAATAAGAATTTTTCAATGAAAGACCTCGGTGAAGCTGCTTATATATTGGGAATCAAGATCCATAGGGATAGATCAAGACGCTTAATAGGACTTTCACAAAGCACATACCTTGGCAAAGTTCTGAAGAAGTTCACAATGGACCAGACTAAGAAAGGGTTCTTACGTGTGTTGCAAGGTGTGAAATTCAGTCAGGCTCAAAGTCCGACCACGACAGAAGATAGGGAGAAAATGAAAGTCATTCCCTATGCCTCAGCCATAGGTTCTATTATGTATGCCATGCTTTGTACCAGACCTGATATGTGCCTTGCCATAAGTTTGGCAGGGAGGTAGCAAAGTAATTCAGGAGTGGATCACTGGACAGTGGTCAAGAACATCCTGAAGTACCTGAAAAGGACCTAGGATATGTTTCTCATTTATGGAGGTGACGAAGAGCTCATCGTAAAAGGTTACGTCGATGCTAGCTTTGGCACCAATCCGGATGACTCTAAGTCACAAACCAGATACGTATTTATATTGAATGGTGGAGCTGTCAGTTGTTCCAGTTCCAAGCAGAGTGTCGTGGCGGGATCTACGTGTGAAGCGAAGTACATAGCTGCTTCGGAAGAAGCACATGAAGGAGTCTAGATGAAGGAGTTCATACCGATCTGGCTGTAATACCCAGTGCATCGGGTCCAATGAAAATCTTTCGTGACAACACTGGAGCAATTGCCTTAGCGAAGGAATCCAAGTTTCACAAGAGAAGCAAACACATCAAGAGACGCTTCAACTCCATTCGTGAAAAAGTCAGGATGGAGACATAGTGAAAGGATCTAGATAACGACTAGAGGGGGGCGAATATGCGTTTTAAAACTTTTACGGATTTGGCTTTATCCTAATGCGGAATTAAACTAGCGGATACTTTTCAAGCACAAATCCTAAATATGCTAGGCTCAACTAAGTGCACCAACAACCTATGCTAAACAAGATAGGCACTTAAGCAAACTAGCAAGCACAAACTATATCACAAGATATGGAAATGTAGGAACAACTAAGCAATTCACCTAGCACAAGATATATCAATAAGAGCAAGTATGAATTGCGGAAAGTAAATGGTGTGGGTATGAGATAACCACAAGTGAGTCGGGGACGTGGATTTATCCTGAAGTTCACACTCGTGAGAGTGCTAATCTCCGTTAGAGAGGTGCCGAAGCCAAAGCTCCGGGGCGTCACCAAGTGACTCACCGTATTCTCCCTTTCGAGTCACCCCCAACGGATGAGACTCGATTCACTCGGGGTTGGTCTTGAAGGCGACCACCACACATTTACAATCTTCTCCGGAGCACACCACAAATACGGAAGCTTCTGGAGAAACTTTACCACCTAGGCCACTTCACACCCTTCCCCGGAGCACACCACAAAAGGAAGCTTCCGGAGGAACCTTGGCCACCTAGGCCTCTTCAACATATTACCATACCGTCTAGGAGGCAGAAGCCTCCAAGAGTAATAAACTCACGGGCTCTCACTCGAACAAATCAATGCAGGGAGCTCAAACCAATGCAACAAATGCAATGCAAGGTCAAGCAACAAATGCTCAACTCACTCTCTCAATCTCACAAGATGCACTCTCGAAAGTAGGAGATTGAAGAGAGGGGATGCAATGCAGGAAATCAACAAATGACTCCAAGATCCATCCACAAATCCCCCTTCACATAGAGGGGAGATAGGGGTTTGGTAGAGGTGGTATGATGCTCAAAATGATGTTAAGAAAGTGTATTATCAACCCCCCAACCGGTGGGAGGAAGGAGCCCTTAAATAGCCAAAACCCAAAACTAGCCGTTGGGGCTCAGTGGGCAGTTCCTGGACACCCCATGCCCACGGGGGTTTAGACCCCGTGCCCACGGGATCCCCTGCGCACGGTACAAGCCCATGCGCATGGGGCCCCGTGCCCACGGGGGTCAAAAACCCCGTGTCCAGGGGTTACCCAGAACTGCCTGCAGCAGCCCACTAAAACAGTGATAACTTTGGCATACGAACTCCAAATTCAATGATCTTGGACTCGTTATAAAGCTATGGAAAAGCCCAAGGTCCTCACATAGAGAACCACCCAAGATCAAAACGAAAGAATTATGCAAATTATGCACAGGTTTGAGCTCTCTTTATGCGATGTGATCAAGCTACTTGCCCGAAAGTCCCTCTTGATAGTACGGTTATCAAACCTATAATCCGGTCTCCCTCCAAGCACCATGAGACCGGAAAAACTAGAAAAACCTAGCTAAGGTATAACTTTGCCTTGCACATTAAACTTGAGCTTGATGATGACTTTAATGCTTGCCTCAAGTTGGAATCCTTTTCTTGTCCACAATCACTTGGTGAAGATACTCGAAATGCTTCCTCATATTGCAATGAGGGAAGCCTTAACTTAAGACCATCTTCACATGCACACTATCATGATGTGAACCACAATCTTGAAAGCATATAACCTCCGGCTTCTCATCTTGCACTTGGACTCCTCAAACCCGATGACCATCACCACATGATGTCATCCACACATAGGCTACTTGAAATCTTTCCTTTTGATGCAAGCCCATGAGAAACACCTAACCCACATAGACATAACAAACACATAGCATGGGTTAGGCAGCAAAGCACAATCCACAATTAATTACCGTACCACTAGATCACTTGATCCCACGTGGTACAAAGATTGCGCTTTGAGAATTGACCATCTAGATTATCTTCGAGCTTCATCTTGGTCAACCAACATCTTTACTTCATGTCCCATCTTGGTTTGTTGAAATCCACAATGAACTCTTCATTTCCCTTCATTGCTCCTAGACTATATCACCAAAGACTCTTTCATGACCATATCAAGTTCCACTATGAATATCATCTTGGTCACCACATGCTCTTCTAGAACTCCATCGCAATCTCCTAAGAGGCATAATGAATTCTTCACTCTAGTTGCTTGCTTCAAGACTTGATCAACCGAAAACCCAACACATGAGCTTACCATGATCTTGTCTTGAAAATATAACTTGAATTCTTCTATTTGTTTATACTCTCAAGCGCTTGATCCTTAAAAGCCCACATATGTCAATCTCTGACGAACTCCACCTTGAATATATTTGGATCTTGATGGCTTCAACATAAATCCCCAAAGACCAACTTGAAACATCACTAGATATGGGACCTCGAGTGCCAAAACCTAGGCCCCGTGTGCACGGGGGTCAGGGACCTGTGCGCACGGGGTATCCAGAGAGTTGACACTCGACCCCGTGCGCACGGGGGTCAGGAGGCCCGTGCGCACGAGGTATCCAGAGAGGGATACCATGAGGACTTCTTCGAATGTTTCGTTGTCATTCTTCCCACATAAATCCAACATGCTTCATGCATCACTATGGAACATTTCTTCATATAGGATTCAATGCACTTGATGCTCCGTAGGAATTGTCCATGAATACCAAATCTTAAAGCAAATATATCTTCATATATATGGACTTAATCCTTGATTCCATCTAATATCCTTGATGCACCATCTATGGACAATACCTCCAAATATATCTCGGTGAAAATATTAGTCCATAGAGATTGTCATTAATCACCAAAACCACACTTAGGGGCTACATGCCCTTTCACATAGAAATTTGCAAAATACATACGGATCTGAATGTAGCAGACCCGTTGACTAAACCTCTTCTGCGGGCAAAACATGATCAGCACCAAAATTCCATGGGTATTAGATTCATTACTGTGTACTCTAGATTATTGACTCTAGTGCAAGTGGGAGACTGATGGAAATGAGCCGTAGAGGCAATAATAAAGTTATTATTATTATATTTCCTTATTCATGATAAAGGTTTATTATTCATGCTAGTATTGTATTGACCGGAAACTTAAATACATGTGTGGATACATAAACAAATAATGTGTCCCTAGTAAGCCTCTACTAGATAGCTCATTGATCAAGAGATGGTTAAGGTTTCCTAACCGTAGACATGTGTTGTCACTTGAAAATGGGATCACATCATTAGGAGAATGATGTGATGGACAAGACCCATCTGTTAGCTTAGCATATGATCATTCAGTTTATTGTTATTGCTTTCTTAATGTCTAATACATGTTCCTTCGACCATGAGATCATGCAACTCCCGGATATCAGAGGAATACCTTGTGTGCTATCAAACATCACAACATAACTGGGTGATCATAAAGAAGCTCTATAGGTATCTCTGAAGGTGTTTGTTGAGTTGTCATGGCTCGAGATTGGGATTTGTCACTCTGTGTATCGGAGAGGTATCTCTAGGCCCTCTTGGTAATACACATCACAAGAAGCTTGCAAGCAAAGTGACTAAGGAGTTAGTTACGAGATGATGTATTACGGAATGAGTAAAGGGACTTGCCGGTAATGAGATTGAACTAGGTATGAAGATACCGATGACCGAATCTCGGGCAAATAACATACCGACAGACAAAGAGAATTGTGCATGTTGCCATAAAGGTTCGACCGATAAAGATCTCCGTAGAATATGTAGGAACCAATATGTGCATCCAGGTTTCGCAATTGGTTATTGATCGGAGATGCGTCTCGGTCATGTCTACATCATTCTCGAACCCATAGGGTCCGCACGCTTAACATTCGTTAACGATATAGTATTATATGAGTTATGTGGATTGATGACTGAATGTTGTTCGGAGTCCCGGATGAGATCACGGACATGACGAGGAGCTCCGGAATGGTCCAGAGGTAAAGATTGATATATGGGACGATGCTATTTGGTCACCGAAAAGATTTCGGGGTGTACTGGGTATTCATCGGAGTGCCGGAAGAGGTTCCGGGAGACCTACGGGGAGTATATGGGCCTAATGGGCCAAGGGGAGGCACACAAGGGGTTGGCGTGCCATTTCCCTGGTCACCGGCCGTAGGGAAGGAAAGGGGGGAGGGCTAGCTGAGGGAGTCCTGGACTAAGGGGTCCTCGGGCGTCCGACCTATTAGACATGGGCCGGACTGATGGGCTATGAAGATACAAAGACCGAAGACTCCACCCGTGTCCGGATGGGACTCTCCTTGGCGTGGAAGGCAAGCTTGGCATCCGAATATGAAGATTCCTTTCTCTGTAACCGGCCTAATGTAACCCTAGATCCCTCCGGTGTCTATATAAACCGGAGGGCTAGGACCGTAGAGGCAGATCATCATAGTTATAGTCAGACAGGCTAGACTTCTAGGGTTTTAGCCATTACGATCTCGTGGTAGATCAACTCTTGTAACACTCATATTCATCAAGATCAATCAAGCAGAAAGTAGGGTATTACCTCCATAGAGAGGCCCGAACATGGGTAAACATTGTGTCCCCCGTCTCCTGTTACCATCGACCTTAGACGCACAGTTCGGGACCCCCTACCCGAGATCCGCCGGTTTTGACACTGACACTAGCCCCTCCTGCCTTCCCCTCCACATGGGAGAAAGGAAAGGGGGTTCCACCCTCTCCTGCCTTCCCCTCGTGCGCCAAATAAGGCAAGGAGGGCGCGGCTAGGGCAGGGGCCAAGGGTGGCGCCGGCCCCCTTGGGGGAACCCTAGGATGCCTCCCCTCCCCCACCTATATATGTGTGGAGGGAGAGGGGCAAGAGACACCACGTTCCCCAGGCCGTGTGCGGCGCCCCTCTCCCTCTAGTTCATCCTCGGTCATATTTTCGTAGTGCTCGGCGAAGCCCTGCGGAGATAGTTGCATCACCACCTTCACCACGCCGTCGTGCTGCCAGAACTCATCTTCTACTTCGCACGTCTTGCTAGATCAAGAAGGCGAGGACGTCATCGAGCCGAACATGTGTTGAACGCGGAGGTGTCGTACGTTCGATACTTGATCGTGCGGATCATGAAGGAGTACGAGTACATCAACCGCGTTGATAAACGCTTCTGCTTAACGGTCTAAGAGGGTACGTAGACACACTCTCCCCTCTCGTAGATATGCACCTCAATGGATAGATCTTGCGTGTGCATATAAAGTTTTTTTGTTTTCCATGCAACGCTTCCCCCTTTTCAAAAAATGCAACGTTTCCCAACAATAAATGGCTACTATGAGTACCTCTAGGCACTGCTTTGTTGGGGAACGCAATATTTCAAAAAATTCCTACGATCACGCAAGATCTATCTAGGAGATGCATAGCAACAAGCGGGGAGAGTGTATCCACGTACCCTCGTAGACCGAAAGCGGAAGCGTTTAGTTACGCAGTTGATGTAGTCGAACCTCCGCGTTCAGCACACGTTCAGCTCGATGACGTCCCTCGAGCTCTAGATCCAGTTGAGGCCGAGGGAGAGTTCCGTCAGCACGACGGCGTGGCGACGGTGATGATGAAGTTACCAGCGCAGGGCTTCGCCTAAGCACTAGGACGATATGGTCGAGGTGTGTTACTGTGGAGGGGGCACCGCACACGGTTAAGAGAAAACTTGTGTGTTCTAGGGTGCCCCCCTGCCCCCGTATATAAACGAGGGGAGGGAAGGCCGGCCGACCCTCCTAGGGCGCGCTAGGAGAGGGGAATCCTACTAGGACTCCAAGTCCTCCAAGTCCTAGTAGGTTTCCACCTAAGGAAGAGGGGGAGAAGGAAGGAAGAGGGGGAAGGGAAGGAAATGGGGGCACCGCCCCCTTCCCCTAGTCCAATTCGGACCCAAGGGGGGCGCGCGGCCAGCCCCTCTTGGGTCTTCCTCTCTTCCCACTAAGGCCCATCGAGGCCCATTAGTTCCCCCAGGGGTTTCCGATAAACCTCCGGCACTCCGATAATTATCCGGTACCTCTCGGAACTCATCCGGTGTCCGAATAACATCGTCCAATATATCAATCTTTATGTCTCAACCATTTCGAGACTCCTCATCATGTCAGTGATCTCATCTGGGACTCCGAACAAACTTCGTTCATCAAATCACATAACTCATAATACAAATCATCATCGAACGTTAAGCGTGCGGACCCTACGGGTTCGAGAACTATGTAGACATGACCGAGACACATCTCCGGTCAATAACCAATAGCGGAACCTGGATGCTCATATTGGCTCCTACATATTCTACGAAGATCTTTATCGATCAAACCGCATAACAACATACGTTGTTCCCTTTGTCATCGGTATGTTACTTGCCCGAGATTCGATCGTCAATATCATCATACCTAGTTCAATATCGTTACCGGCAAGTCTCTTTACTCGTTCCGTAATGCATTATCCCGTAACTAACTCATTAGTCACATTGCTTGCAAGGCTTATAGTGATGTGCATTACCGAGAGGGCCCAGAGATACCTCTCTGATACATGGAGTGACAAATCCTAATCACGATCTATGCCAACCCAACAAACACCATTGGAGACACCTGTAGAGCATCTTTATAATCACCCAATTATGTTGTGACGTTTGATAGCACACAAGGTGTTCCTCCGGTATTCGGGAGTTGCATAATCTCATAGTCAGAGGAACATGTATAAGTCATCAAGAAAGCAATAGCAATAAAACTATAAGATCGTTATGCTAAGCTAACGAATGGGTCTTGTCCATCACATCATTCTCTAATGATGTGATCCCGTTCATCAAATGACAACACATGTCTATGGTTTGGAAACTTAACCATCTTTGATTAACGAGCTAGTCAAGTAAAGGCTTACTAGGGACACTCTGTTTGTCTATGTATTCACACATGTACTAAGTTTCCGGTTAATACAGTTCTATCATGAATAATAAACATTTATCATGATATAAGGAAATAAAATAATAACTTTATTATTGCCTCTAGGGAATATTTACTTCAGTCTCCCACTTGCACTAGAGTCATAAATCTACACATCGCCATGTGATTTAACACCAATAGTTCACATCTTTATGTGACCAACACTCAAAAGGTTTACTAGAGTCAATAATCTAGTTCACATCGCCATGTGATTTCACATATTTATGTGACCAACACTCAAAGGTTTTACTAGATTCAGTAATCTAGTTCACATCATTATGTGATTAACACCCAAGAGTAATAAGGTGTGATCATGTTTTTCTTGTGAGAGAAGTTTTAGTCTACGGGTCTGCCACATTCAGATCCGTATGTATTTTGCAAATTTCTATGTCTACAATGCTCTACATGGAGCTACTCTAGCTAATTGCTCCCACTTTCAATATGTATCCAGATTGAGACTCAGAGTCATCCGGATCGGTGTAAAAGCTTGCATCAACGTAACTCTTTACGACGAACTCTTTGATCACCTCCATAACCGAGAAATATTGCCTTAGTCCTCTTAGGTAACTAAGGATAGCTTTGACCGCTGTCTAGTGATCCACTCCTGGATCACTATTGTACCCCCTTGCCAAACTCATGGCAAGGCACACAACAGGTCTGGTAGACAGCATAGAATACTTTATAGAACATATGGCTGAGGCATAGGGAATGACTTTCATTCTCTTTCTATTTTCTGCCGTGGTCGGGTTTTGAGTCTTACTCAACTTTACACCTTGCAATACAGGCAAGAATTCCTTCTTTGACTGTTCCATTTTGAACTACTTCAAAATCTTGTCAAGGTATGTACTCATTGAAAAAACTTATCAAGCGTCTTGATCTATCTCTATAGATATTGATGCCCAATATGTAAGCACCTTCTCCGAGGTCTTCCTTTGAAAAACTTCTTTCAAATACTCCTTTATGCTTTCTAGAAAATTCTACATCATTTCCGATCAACAATATGTCATTCACATATACTTATCAGAAAGGCTGTAGTGCTCCCACTCACTTTCTTGTAAATACAGGCTTCACCGCAAGTCTGTATAAAACTATATGCTTTGATCAACTCATCAAAGCGTATATTCCAACTCCGAGATGCTTGCACCAGTCCATAGATGGATCACTGGAGCTTGCACATTTTGTTAGCACCTTTAGGATTGAGAAAACCTTCTGGTTGCATCATATACAACCCTTCTTTAATAAATCCATTAAGGAATGCAGTTTTAACATCCATTTGCTAGATTTCATAAAATGTGGCAGTTGCTAACATGATTTGGACAGACTTTAAGCATTGATACGAGTGAGAAAATCTCATCGTAGTCAACACCTTGAACTTGTCAAAAATCTTTTTCGGCAAGTCGAGCTTTGTAGATAGTAACACTACTATCAGCGTCAACCTTCCTCTTGAAGATCCATTTATTCTCTATAGTTTGCCGATCATCAGGAAAGTCAACCAAAGTCCACACTTTGTTCTCATACATGGATCCCATCTCAGATTTCATGGCCTCAAGCCATTTATCGAAATCTGGGCTCATCATCGCTTCCTCATAGTTCGTAGGTTCTTCATGGTCAAGTAACATGACCTCCATAGCAGGATTACCATACCACTCTGGTGCGGACCTTACTCTGGATGACCTACAAGGTTTGGTAGTAACTTGATCTGAAGTTTCATGGTCATCATCATTAGCTTCCTCACTAATTGGTGTAGGAATCACTGGAACTGATTTCTGTGATGAACAACTTTCCAATTCGTGAGAAGGTACAATTACCTCATCAAGTTCTACTTTCCTCCCACTCACTTCTTTCGAGAGAAAACTCCTTCTCTAGAAAGGATCCATTCTTAGCAACGAATATCTTGCCTTCAGATCTGTGATAGAAGGTGTACCCAACAGTCTCCTTTGGGTATCCTATGAAGACACATTTCTCCGATTTGGGTTTGAGCTTGTCAGGTTGAAGCTTTTTCACATAAGCATCACAGCCCCAAACTTTAAGAAACGACAGCTTAGGTTTCTTGCCAAACCACAGTTCATATGGTGTCGTCTCAACGGTGCCCTATTTAACGTGAATGTAGCTGTCTCTAATGCATAACCCCAAAATGGTAGTGGTAAATCGGTAAGGGACATCATAGATCGCACCATATCTAATAAAATACGGTTATGATCTCCGGACCCACCATTACGCTGTGGTGTTCTAGGTGGCGTGAGTTGCGAAACTATTCCACATTGTTTCAAATGAAAACCAAACTCATAACTCAACTATTCACCTCCACGATCAGATCGTAGAAACTTTATTTTCTTGTTATGATGATTTTCCACTTCACTATGAAATTCTTTGAACTTTTTCAAATGTTTCAGACTTATATTTCATCAAGTAGATATACCCATATCTGCTCAAATCATCTGTGAAGGTCAGAAAATAACAATACCCGCCGCGAGCCTCAACACTCATCAGATTGCATACATCAGTATGTATTATTTCCAAAAAGTTAGTTGCTCGCTCCATTGCTCCGAAGAACGGAGTCTTAGTCATCTTGCCCATGAGGCATGGTTCGCAAGCATCAAGTGATTCATAATCAAGTGGTTCCAAAAGTCCATCAGCATGGAGTTTCTTCATGTGCATTACACCAATATGACCTAAACGGCAGTGCCACTTATAAGTTGCATTATCATTATTTAACTTTGCATCCTTTGGCTTCAATATTATGAATATGTGTATCACTACGATCGAAATTCAATAAACCATTTATATTGAGTGTATGACCATAGAAGGTTTTATTCATGTAAATAGAACAACAATTATTCTTTGACTTAAATGAATAACCGTATTGCAATAAACATGATCTAATCATATTCATGCTCAACGCAAACACCAAATAACATTTATTTTAGGTTCAGCACTAATTCCGAAGGTAAAGGGAGTGTGCGATGGTGATCTTATCAACCTTGGAATCACTTCCAACTCACATCATCACCTCGCCCTTAAACTAGTCTCTGTTTATTTTGCAACTCCTGTTTCGAGTTACTACTCTTAGCAACTGAACCAGTATCAAATACTGAGGGGTTGCTATAAACACTAGTAAAGTACACATTAATAACATGTATACCAAATATACCTTTGTTCACTTTGCCATCCTTCTTATCCGCCAAGTATCTAGGGCAGTTCCACTTCCAGTGACCATTTCCTTTGTAGTAGAAGCACTCAGTTTCAGGCTTGGGTATAGTTTTGGGCTTCTTCATGGGAGTGGCAACTTGCTTGCCATTCTTCTTGAAGTTCCCTTTCTTTCCCTTGCCCTTTTACTTGAAACTAGTGGTCTTGTCAACCATCAACACTTGATGCTTTTTCTTGATTTCTACCTTTGCCGATTTCAGTATCGCGAAGAGGTTGGGAATCATTTTCGTTATCCCTTGCATATTATAGTTCATCATGAAGTTCTAGTAACTTGGTGATTGTGATTAGAGAACTTTGTCAATCACTATCTTATCTGGAAGATTAACTCCCATTTGATTCAAGTGATTGTAGTACTCAGACATTCTGAGCACATGCTCACCAGCTGAGCTATTCTCCTCCATCTTGTAGGCAAAGTACTTTGTCAGAGGTCTCATACCTCTTAATACAGGCATGAGTCTGAAATACCAATTTCAACTCTTGGAACATCTCATATGCTCCATGTCGTTCAAAACATTTTTGAAGTCCCTGTTCTAAGCCGTAAAGCATGGTGCACTAAACTATCAAGTAGTCATCATACCGAGCTTGTCAAACGTTCATAACGTCTGCATCTGCTCCTGCAATAGTTCTGTCACCTAGCGGTGCATCAAGGACATAATACTTCTGTGCAGCAATGAGAATAATCCTCAGATCACGGAGCTAGTCCGCATCATTGTTACTAACATCTTTCAACTTATTTTTCTCTAGGAACATATCAAAAAATAAACGGGAAACTGCATCGCGAGCTATTGATCTACAACATAGATATGCAAATACTATCAGGACTAATTTCATGATAAATTAAAGTTCAATTAATCATATTACTTAAGAACTCCCACTTAGATAGACATCCCTCTAGTCATCTAAATGATCACGTGATCCATATCAACTAAACCATGTCCGATCATCACGTGAGATGGAGTAGTTTTCAACAGTGAACATCTCTATGGTGATCATATCTACTATATGATTCACGTTCGACCTTTCGGTCTCAGTGTTCTGAGGCCATATCTGCATATGCTAGGCTCGTCAAGTTTAACCCGAGTATTCTGCGTGTGCAGAACTGGCTTGCACCCATTGTATGTGAACGTAGAGCTTATCACACCCGATCATCAGGTGGTGTCTCGGCACGACGAACTGTAGCAATGGTGCATACTCAGGGAGAACACTTATACCTTGAAATTTAGTGAGAGATCATCTTATAATGCTACCGCCGTACTAAGCAAAATAAGATGCATAAAGGATAAACATCAGATGCAATCAAAATAAGTGACACGATATGGACATCATCATCTTGTGCCTTTGATCTCCATCTCCAAAGCGCCGTCATGATCACCATCGTCACCGGCTTGACACCTTGATCTCCATCGTAGCATCGTTGTCGTCTCGCCAACTATTGCTTCTACGACTATCGCTATCGCTTAATGATAAAGTAACGCAATTACATGGCGATTGCATTTCATACAATAAAGCGACAACCATAAGGCTCCTGCCAGTTGCCGATAGCTTTTACAAAACATGATCATCTCATACAACAATTTATATATCATCACGTCTTGACCATACACTACAAAAAATACACTTCCGTGATGATACGTGTTTGTCACAGTAGGTCGCATTTTTTTTGTGCATGTACATCCATGACGATTTTATGACAGAATCAAGATAGTCATACCTGTGCTGTCGTAGAAGTGTTCCATGACATTACCAAAATTATCATCACGGAAGTGTCCACTTCCATGACGATAAATCGCATGTCACAGAAGTGCTTTCGTGAAGGGTGACCGACACATGGCATCCACCGTAACGGAACGCCGTTAAGCTATCGGGTCGGGTTTTGGTTCCGGTAACCCGTTAACAGCCACGACCAATGGGAAATTTCCACGTGTAAAATTCTTATTGGCCGGACGAAACACGTGTCAGCTCGTCAGTGGGTCAGATAGGCGCCTATGATATGTCGACACGTGCCACGGCCCACCACTGGCCCATTTAGCTTACAAAGCCGGCGCGTTTGACTTGGTCAAAAGTTAACGGGCTGGCCCATGAAAAGCCTGTTAACGGTCTCTTCGCAAATAGCCCATTTTACGGCCCGTTAACTCACGGCCCGTTAGGCCCTAAAGGAAATCGGCCCAACAACGTCATGTCGGCCGTCGAATATAACACCAGCCCATTTCACTTTCGGCCCATGTATGGCCCATGACGTCTTTCGGCCCATATGAGGCATTCGTATCTTTTGGCCCTTTACAGGCCCACGGTGACTCTAGCCCATAATGAACAGTAATTTTCTATATACCTGTTAACAGCCCATGATTTACATGGGCCGTTTCCAGCCCGTGTTAGCTTTCGGCCTATTGACGGCCCATACGTTCTTGGGCTCCTTTTCGGCCCTCGATTACTTCCGGCCCGTTACTGGCCTGTTCCCCTAATGAGCCAAATTCGGCCCATGGCAAGAGTCGGCCCGTTACTGGCCTGTTCCCCTAATGGGTCAAATTCGGCCCATGGCAAGAGTCGGCCCGTTACTGGCCTGTTACCCTAATGGGCCAAATTTGGCCCATGGCAAGAGTTGGCCCGTTTCTGGCCTGTTAACCCGTTGCGCCGTTTCCAGCCCGTTCTATATTCTGGCCCATTAACGACCCGTTATGCCTATGATAGAATTAAGCCTTTGCTTTCCTACGCCCTGTTAACGGCCTGTTACCGTGCTGGGCCGATACCAATTACGCCCGATTACGGCCCATGTAGACCCATTTATCCGACGGCCCGAGGCCCACCGATTACAGGCCCATTTATCGACGGCCCGTAGGAGACCCATGGATCCTACGACCCGTATATGGCCCATGGTAGTTGCGGCCACTAGCAAACCAGGGAAAAAGAAGACTAGGAAATAAATAAGGCTGAAACTAACGCTAGGCTATTAAGGCGATTGCACAGATTACATCCACTCGGCATCAAAGATCGCCACCAGTGCAAATATAGGGAACACCCTACACTATACAAAAATGGCTTGCTGTTTTCTTTAGCCGGTGGCTACACGTTAAGAATAAATTTTGTATCGCACCAAAACAAATTACAACTATATAACAAAAGGAAGGTTGGCATAAAACTTAACAGTCTAGCAGATAAATGCACCACCAGAAGTTCAGAAGCTCAGTTCATTTGACCTGACTGTTACGTTTTCATGTTGTATTGTCCGATGGAGCACCATAACCCTCGCCTTCATTTCCCTAGGCTCTTGAACAACATAGCAAATGTCTGATAGTCTGGTTTCAAAACCATGCATATCTTGACGACATTGAGCAATGTTTCTCCTTGTTTCACAAAGGATCTCTGTTAGGGAATGGACTTGTGTCTGGAGCGCAGATACAACATTGCTTTGAGCTTGCATATCTTGATCATGAGGCAGTTTGGACGATATTGCCTTAACAACCAACCCAGTATTACGCAGGAACGTGCTTTTGGCACTATTAGTGGACAGGTACTAACCCACTGTAGTAAGAGCTGACATTGCGGTTATAGTTGCCTCGCCACCTTCAGAAGGTGGCGGTTCCACCATTTTTTCCATAGCTTGCTGAAAAGTTGAGGTTTTACATTAGTAGTACCAGAACAGAAGATATTAAGGAGGCAGCAAAACCAAACAAAATAGCTTTGGTCTATATACAGAACTTATTCTGGTGAACCAATGTAAAATATTAGTTGTATTTTATTGCAAAGTACATAATAAAACCAGGTTCCAAACATATGACCATGTACCATCGCTAATGTATTGTCTATTTCTTCACATTGTATTGAGGGCTAAGGATAAAGAGACGAAGTTTATACTACGGTAAGCATAGTATGACATCATTCATATCACAAAACAACTGAGAACAGACAAACAGGCAATTGTAACGTTGTGTGGGCAAGTCCAGCACGGAACTAGATGACGGGTTAAGATCAAAGGAACATCACTCCTCTCTTTTAAACCTTGTAAGGTGCAATGATACGCTAAGACAATTGTGTCTAAAATTGAAAAGAGTAATAGACATTGGCTGCAAACCATGTAGTTCAAGGCACAAGTCAGAGTAAGTAGTAGTTAAAAGGCATGAGGATTAAGGACTTACAACAGCGGCTTTGACTGGTGTAGTCATGCCCTTCTTCTTGCTGGTGTGAGTCCTTGAAGATTTCCATAGCATTTGGTTCAGGTACTTTTTGGTCCTTGCGGGCTTTCCTCTGCATTTCGAACAAGTCAATATAGATCTGATAATATGGTACAGCAAAAAGAGTGAAACAGCAGCTAATTACAAGAGACTCGCAGTGTGCAATATAGCTACGAGATCCTGTCGTCTGTTGGAATTTCACTTTCGTACGGTTGGCCTTGTTCTTTGAACAGTTCACCTACAAGAAGATAGATTTGTGTGGCACATGCGTAAATAGAACTTCAACATGTGATCTGATCACATATATATAATGTACCTGATACTTCGGATCAGACCAGTGTTTAACAAGGCCCCTCCAGTCTTCATCCGATATATTTTCCACTGGAGATGTTTGGGAAAGTTCACTGTTAGCCTTGCCTTCAAAGTGAGTTTTCCTCAAGTTATACCGATACTGTCACGGAGCAGACTTGAAAACATGGGTGCAAGCTTGTCTGGTTGCATCATCTTGGCTATCCAACTTGAACCTCATCTGTTGAAAATTATGGGAGTCTCATTATCAGCAACCTAGAAAGTATGGGACAGAGCAAGACGATATTACTAGTTTCCATACATAACCATACTTACAGATAAATGGTCGAGGAAGGTGTTGAACTGGGTTTCGTCTTTGTCATTCCTGTACTGAATCCATGTTGGGAGGATACGTACATGACACCTAACGGCAACCGCTGCCTCTGATATTAACTTGGCTGACTCTGTAACATCACGTGGCCTTTTTAAACCTGCCTCAAAACGGATCTCCATTCTTCCTCCTCTAGATTTAGTTAACCTATCGAGCATTATCCCTGATGTTTGTTTCCTCTTGCGCCTAGGTGCTAGTCCAACAACGAACATAGGAAGTGTTAGTGTACATCAAACTGTGAGACTACATATAAAGAAGCATGCAACTGTAACTTGACTCCAGCAACTACCTTCTTGCTGTTGAAGCTCACAAGGTTCATCTGATATTGCCAACTCGTCTTGTGTCAAGAGTGCTTGGGAAGTAGTGTCAGGTGGCAAGGGAGCTTGGGACCGTGCTGCTAGCTCAGTTGACGCACGAGTAAGTCGTGCAGCTGGTAGTACTGTGGTAGGTGTTGCAAGAACTAGGGTTGTCTCTGCTTGTTTGGTGGCAGCTATTTGTTTCTGTTTGGCTTTTTTTGCAACTCGTGTAGCATGGGATGCCGTGTTTGTAGAATTTTCCGCTAGACTTTGACCTTCTATTGCACCATCAGTACCAGCAGAATCTACAGGATTCATCCGCTTCTCATTCCCTGCCATTCTGTGTTTCTTCCTCTTTCTCTGTGCCATGTTAAGTCAAGCCGACAAGAAAAACGAATACCAATTTAGTTCTTCAGAACAAATTGATGCATGATGCAGACGAACTGAACTTTGATGTTAGACAACCACATGATAGGAGGATGTAATATGTATGAAAAACAGGACAGAAGAGATAACCAGAACTATGATGTGTAAACTAAGAAGAAGACATTTCACAAAATTAGAAGCAATGCAATGGAAGGTAGACACCATATGAAAGATGCTACAAATATCGCTCTGCCAAGTTAACAGTGTCTCATCATAAATGGCGTTTAAACAAATGTGAAGCAGTACAAGAAATAAATCATATGCAAGATGCAAACAACATCACACTACCATGTTAGAGGTCTCTCGTCATTAGTGCCATTGCATATTCACAGCTTTGCATATTCACAGCTTATGATGTGTAAACTAAGGAGAAGGCATTTCAACAAATTAGAAGCAATGAAAGCTAGACACCATATGAAAGATGCAACGAATATCACTCTACCAAGTTAAAACTGTCTCGTCATAAGTGCCATTTCAAGAAATTAGTAGTACAAGCTAGAAATGAATGTGAGATGTAACCTATATCACACTCCCAAGTCAAACGTTTCTTATGATAAGTGATTGTTGCAGGTTACACAACAGTAGTAATTTGATGTAAGAACATGGTGTGATAGACAGATATTGTATGTTCTAGAAACAGGAACACATGTCTTATTCAAGTATAATGTGTAAAGTAAGCAGATGGAATTCAACAAAATTAGAAGCAATGCAAGCTAGACATCACACATAACATGCAACCACATATAATAGTGCCAAGTTAGAGGGAGCACCGATGATGCTGCACTAGGGGAGACGTGCTCATCATAAACACAGCTTTGTTGAGTGTCTATGCATGTGTTGTCTTGGAAATCATCTTGGGGGTGTGGAGGAGTAGAAACTGTAGAGGCCCTCCGTTCGGAAGGAGCATCTTTATCCGCTGCCTTGCTAACTTCCTTCCGCTTTATTGATTTTGAATTGTCAAGTAAAACCGACAAGAAAAAGCAATAAAATTCTCTCTTCAGAACTCATTCATGCATGATACTGACAATCACTACTTTGATGTAAGGCAAACACATGATACCAGGATGGAATATGTACGAAAAACAGGACGGCATGGCATGTTCACAACTGTTTGTGTAAACTAAGCAGAAACCATTCCAGCAAATAAGAAGCAATGCAAGCTAGACACCACATGAAAGATGCAACCAATATGACTCTGCCAAGTTAAAAGCGTCCCATCATAAATGGAATTTCAACAAATTAGAAGCAACGCATGCTATAAATCATATGAAAGATGCAACTAATATCGCACTTCATATACTAAAGGTGTCTCGTCATGTTGATTGATCCGGGATATAAAAAACAATAGTTTTATGTAAGGACATGCTTAATAGACAGATGTACTATGTACTAAATACAGGAAGGCATGTCACATTAACAGGTATAATGTATAAGCTAAGCAGACTAGCACATGCAGTTTAACCAGATTGGAAGAATTACAATCTAGACACCATATGCAATATGCAACCACATATCATGCTGCCAAGTTAGAGTAAGCACCTGCGATGCTAGTGTAGGGGAAATGCTGTAATCAACTACAGAGCTACGTTCACTATCTTCATCTAGCATTTCTGTTTCTTGAGAATCATGTCGGGAGGCTGACGCTGCATTCTTTAAATGAGGAGTAGTCCCCTTGCCTGCCTGCCTCGTCATAAGTGATTGATGAGGGATACACAAGAACATTAGTTTGATGTAAGAACATGGTTAATACACAGATGTACTAGTATGTACCAAAAACAGAAAGGCATGCCATATTCAAAGGTATAATGTGTAAGCTAAGCAGATGCAATTTAACCAAATTGGAAGCAATACAAGCTAGACATCCGGCTGGACTGGTGAGCATGATCATCTAGGACCTGAGAGCCTGCTGGGAGGCGGGCTGCTTCGCCACCATCGCATCTTTTTAGTTGGCTTCCAGGTGATGCCTATCTTTGTTGGGCTTGTCACTGGCTCGGCCAGTGCCCTGACTAGCTATTTGTCTTCTGGTGCTCACGGGATGGTGGTTCATGTAAAAAACATATATTTCCTTATCTTACCGACTTCGGCCTTTCGAATACAAGCTAGACACCATATGGAACATGCAACCACATATGACACCGCGAAGTTAAAGCAAGCACCTGGGATGGTGGTTCATTGCGAGCGAGGTCATCAACTCCAGAGCTACGTTTACCGTCTCCATCTGCTGACAATGCACCCTTTATAGCGTTGTAACGTGTCTTGCCTAACCGCACACGAAGTTGGAGCGACTTCTCTCTTTTCTTTTTGGCTTCTCTCATGGCAGCAGAGTCTGAAATACCCTTGCATAAAAACACAATAGTGAGAGTAAGGGTGAAGTGTGTGCAGAACTAGTGCACTGTAAAAGTAGCAGATAGCAGGTGGCTGAAAAATAAATGACATGAGACATATGATAGCTCTACAACATTGCATGGCAAACAAAATTAGATTCTACTCCGTATGATTTTGTAATATATGAGCACAGGAAATGCAGGTACTCCTCCAGCACACCACCACATGTGGTCATATCTAAGATAACAGTCGACTGAAAATAAATAGGTCAGTCGATTGTTTTAATGAACCGTCCGATCTATAAGGAACGGGCAGATGACCTTCGTCTACCTCCCGCCAGTCACTGTTGACGATCTTTCTCGAACCGCCAGCGACCACCGGCCCAGACCCCTGCCTCCGCCGCCCCGCCCTCCCATCGACCTCATACCACCGCCGTGCTTGGTAGCGCCCCCAGGCCATCCCTTTAATCCCGGCCGACCTCCAGATCGGGCGCCAGTAGCTCTAGGCCGCACACGCCCCTAAGATAAACACCAAGGCGCTGCTTCCCCGGCGTAATAGGTGTACTAGCGCCTGTTACGCCGGGGAATGCTTCCGTTAATTGGGAATCAACTGGCCAGAAATAGAAATTCAGGGGGGCGACGGACCTCTAGCTAAGGTGAAATAGTATATGAGGAGAAACCTTGTGCATCGCGAGTTACTAGGAACATCTAGTATCAAGAAGAAGCGGTCAACTAGTTTCTTCTATGGGATGAATACCGTGCAAGCAGAGACGTAAGATTTGCACAAATAAGGGAAGAGGAGTACCTTTTTCGGTTGCCGGTGTGGTCACCTCCACATGTCACGCCGATCTTCTTCTTTTTACCGGGGAAACCGATGTTCTGGAGGGTGCAGGCTTGGACGAACCCATGGCCAAATTGTTGATTGTGTTGCCGTGGCCGTATGTCGGCGGAGGGGAAGCAGATCTGTTGGGGATATTACCACTAGGTGTAAACCGGCCGAGATAGCCGGGTTATCCCCATAATGGATTGTTTATGCTTAAAGCCCATGAAGACAAGGATAAAGCGGATTATTACAGAGACTTGAAGGCCCAAGGCTCAAAGGTAGATTAAGGCCTGTAGTTATAAACCGCCATGTAATTCATGACTTGTATTATAAGGTATGACGAAGTAGAGACCGGGCCGGTATGTGTATAAACCGGCGTTGGGACTCTGTAAGCCAGCGGGCGTCGACCTGTGTATATAAAGGCACGACCCGGTGGCAGTTCAAGGAGACAGATAACAACTCGAGACTCAGGCGAAGCATATTTGCTCCCTGATCATCGAGACCCCAGCAATCCATCACAACTAGACGTAGGCTTTTACCTTCATCGTAAGGGGATGAACTAGTATAAAACTCTCGTGTCCCTTGTCCGGTTTAACCCCTTTAAGCTAACCCATTGCGATGGCTCCACGACTAAGTCCTTTCACTAGGACATCTTCCATGACAATTCTACGATAGTTGGCGCCCACCGTGGGGCTATAGCGCGATGGTTTCGAGTTCTTGAAGGGCAATTTCGAAGGGCTCAAGGGATACGCCGTGGGCCGGATGACCAAGAGTCGTCGCGGCAAGCTCTACATCGACGATGCAAACTGGGGCCCCGAGGCCGACTTAATCGAGTACGGGTACCGGGTCCCCTTTGGAGGAATTCACGTCTTCATCAGCAAGATCGGCGAACCGGGCCCTGAGCCGGACATCTGCACCGACCTCATCGAGACGGCTCAGCGTGCAAGCCTTGCCCGGGTTCAGCCCGCCATGAAGCGGGCGTTCGTAGGCTTCATCAATGGTGCGGAACTTGAACCGGCGTCCGATGGCGAGACTGTCGTCCACTCAGATGACGAGTCGTCCACCGGGGAGACCGAGTCACTGTACCAACTGCAGGATGACCAGTTTGGGGGCTATTCCGATGGCGACAGTATTCCAGACCCCTTTGAACCGGCAAACCGGGTTGCGATCTTCATGGCTGGAACTCAGTCCATGTTACAATCTTCAACTGCGGCAGCAATAATTTTCGGATCGGCAGCTGGGGCGGGAGGCCCCGCGCGCCGGCCGGCCCAAATCTTGTCCGATTTATTGGACGCCTGGACGGCTTTACTGACCACACAAGTTACCGCCGAGACGCAAGATCAGCATAATGCGGAGGTGGCGAAATGGCAGGATCAGATAACTCAAGCTAAGGAGGACCTAGCGGCTGAAGAAACCAGGATGGCTCAGGAGCGGGTCGCTTTAGAGGCACAAGCACAGCGGATTCAGGCGGAAAATTATCGACTCCTGTTGGATCAGAACGCTTCAAACGACGTGTTAAGGAGAAGGCATCAGTCACGACTGCCACCGGTTTATGAGGCAATGAATCTCTTTGGGACGCCAGGAGCAGGAACTAGTAATCCGGCAGCGGTGAACCGGATTGAGGCGTCGAGGACCGGAGCACCGGATCAGCCATGGATGTCGGATCCCCCTCGAAGGACCCATAACCCGCTGTAGATTGTACCGGCACCGCCGGGTCACTTCTCCACCCCTTCGGATAATATGATCGCGGCCGCATCACGATTAGCTGCTATCCCAATGGAGGGTGAATCCCCAGCGGCGGTTGAGACGCGGCGTGCTAGGGATCTTCTTCAGACGGCTATGATGCAGCAGCAGGCTTATTCATACAGCCGAGACAGAATTCATTCAACCCCACGCCCGAGCCGGAGTTATAGCAGGCACATTGATGAACCGGATGTGTCAAGCAGTGCGCGGAACCGAGACGCTCCTCGAGGGCCTAATCCGGCGCGTGGTGGGGCACATGCTCAGGATGTCGTGAACAACGGAGCACGTCGTGAAACCGAGCTAGCTGCGCAGGACCATCAGCTCACTCCGGTTCGTCCGGTGGTTTCCGTAGAGCAAGGCCTTACTTTCAGCTCTTGGGGGGTGCCCGGCCTCGTCCCGGCTTTGCGCAATGTACGGCTGCCCAAGGATTTTAAGGGCCCCCGAAAGGTGCCTAATTACACCGCTGATTTGCCTCCCGAGTCATGGATCGAGAGTTATGAGATGGCTATGGAGATGTTAGATGTGGATGAAGCGGCCTACGCGAAATATTTTGCTATGATGTTGGATGGAACAGCTCGCACGTGGTTGAAAGGCTTACCGGTTAATTCCATTGAGACATGGGCTGAGTTGAAAGCCCGGTTTATAGCAAACTTCAAAGACACGTGCAAGCAACCTATGTCAATTGTGGACTTAGCCGCCTGCGTCCAGGGAGAAGGCGAGTCAACGACCCATTGGGTGCGCCGGGTTTCAGAGATCTTACACTCTTCGGATCGCATCAAAGACAACTCGGCGATTATAACATTGGAGGGGAATTGTCGTTTTCACCCTTTAAAGTTGAATTTGGGATGGCTCAAGCGTCATTGCAATGATATAGGAACACTTATGGCTGCTCTGGTTAAGTATGCTGATTCTGATGGTACCAAGGACCCCGAGTCTGACGATGACAAGCCGGGGAAGGGAAAGAAGAGCGGCAACACCAAGGGGCAGCAGCATAACCCGACGGGCCACAATAATAATGGTAAATGCAAAGCAGATCATAATTCAGATTTTGTGGCTAACACCAATACAAAGGGTAATGGTCAGCGTCGTCAAGGAAAGCCGCCCCTGAGAAGGGCAGAGCCCAGTCCTAATCCGGAGCGCCTGAATTACCTGTTGAACCAGCCCTACCCGTAGCATCCTGGAACGCCGGATAAACCGACCATGCACCTCTGGAAATATTGTTATATCATGCGAGAATTCAAAAATTCAGACCTTTTCCGGAATGATCATGGACCATCTAGCGGTTCAGGACCCGGGTCCTATGGGCCGGGTTATGGAGGAGGCAACCCCGGTTCAGGATAAATTTTGAAGATGTATATATTATGATCAATGCAATAAACCGGAGCCCCAGCTAAAGCGGGGTATCTGTTGTTTTTCTCATATCATGAGTGGTTACACGGAGGATTCTGTTTGTGAAGCGACATCCGGTTTACCCTTTGATTCAGCTTCACAGCTATCTATTCAATTTAAGTCACTTGGGGGCTTGGTCGTATTCGAACCATAGCTACACCTCTTGGCTGGCTCAAAAGCCACAACAGTAAGTCACTTGGGGGCTTGGTCGTATTCGAACCATAGCTACATCTCTTGGCTGGCTCAAAAGCCACGACAGTAAGTCACTTGGGGGCTTGGTCGTATTCGAACCATAGCTACATCTCTTGGCTGGCTCAAAAGCCACGACAGTAAGTCACTTGGGGGCTTGGTCGTATTCGAACCATAGCTACACCTCTTGGCTGGCTCAAAAGCCGTGATAATAAGTCACTTGGGGGCTTGGTCGTATTCGAACCATAGCTACACCTCTTGGCTGGCTCAAAAGCCACGACATTAAGTCACCTGGGGGCTTGGTTGTGTTCAACCATAGCGACACCTTTTGGCTGGCGCAATGCCACTACTTAGGGGCCAAAGAGTGTTGTCAAGAACAACTCAAACATAGGCACCCGTTGAGCACAGCTCAAAATGTTGCTTGGGGATTCTTTGCTATCGCAATGAACAAAGAAATCTACACTTGCAATAGGCTACTCGTTGAGCCGTGGCTTGGAAGCCTGGTATATATACCTAAAACCCCGGGTTAACCTGCCTTCATTAAGTAAGTCACTCTGCCCAGGTAAGCCTAGTATAACCCGCCAACTTGACAAGTCAATCGCATATGACCCTGAACTTGTCAATGATAGACCGGCGATTGGTTAAAGACTGAGGACCATCTTAAAAGGCTTTGTAAAACGGTTTAACTCAGTGGCCTGGCAGCCCTTGAAAAGCCTCGACTACAATTTTTTCTTTATTCTCTGGTTTTTTATTGGTCAATTTGGTTTTTCTCCCTTGTTAAAGTTTTGAGCTAAACCGGCATCCAATGGCCCGGCCTGATTGTAAGTCATCCGTATAAACCGGTGTATTTAACCCGGCCTGGAGTTGACTATAAGTTGCCAAGATGATCATCCGGTGTTTATCATAACCCGGCATCGCTTGTTTTTACCAGCATAACATGGTTTGAGTTATCAATGCTCAATACTTGGGTTATCACCCTTATTACAAAAATATTGGTAAACCAACAAGGTGATTCAATATCACAGGTATGATATGTTTCATATTTCATTATTTAAAGCTATGGTTATCAACCTTGGCTATATAAATTGGGCATTATGACCCGTCCAGCGGTAAGCCGCCAGGACAGTTTTTACTTTGTTTTATGCAGAAACAGGGCTGTATAAAACCGATAAAGATCATGAGCAAATATAGCATGATGGATTAATAATATTGTGTGCAACAAGTATGCACGATGGCATATCGGATCAGCTGTTCAAGCTAGCCTATTACAAGGCGTTTCAACTGCCCAAAAGACTGATTGTTTTTCAAGGATAACAAAAGGAACAAATTAAACCGGGTTCCGGATTATGATTCTGCTTCAGGTTGATGGCAAGGTTGCGGATCTTCCTGCGCCGGTTCATCCTCCTTCTCTCTGTCTAATGGCTGGAAGTCAATAGTTGTCCAATCAATACCTGCTAAGGCTTGAAAGACAGCTTCGTCGTGTATCAGATCAGACAGTTCAACATCCGGAGCGTAAGTATACTTACGGATCGGCGGGATCAGATTTTCCACATCATAAGTTGGAGCACTTATTCGCTTGCTGCTGGCATTGTATACATTCTGATAACTTGACAAGTTAGTATCTTCAGCCAATTTACTTGCCAGTGGTCGCATCTCTCTCGTGATAGCCTGGAGATCATCGTTGCTGAATTCTGAACCGTCTTCTTTTTTACTCGGGTAACCGTTACCAATGTCTTCCGGATCAAGGTCAGAGATCCAGGCCTTGGCGCGCGTCAGTGCAGTAAGGGCACCGGACCTAGCAGCAGATTTCTTCAATTCCACAATCCGGGCAGGCATCATAGACAATTTTTCTAGTGTTTCCTTGATTAGCGACGGTGGCGGATGGTTATTGGAAGTTGCGCAGGTGGCCTGTTGCGCGCCGGTATAAAGCTGCTCTGCCAAAGTATAGACGGCCTACAATCTTTTGCGCATATCTGTGCCAAGATGAGTAACACGGCTACCTGCAAAAGGATCCAATTTATATTAAACCAGAAGTTTTTATAGCTGGTGTTGTGACAGATTGGTGAAGTGGTTGTTACCAAAGATGGCAGAGGTCATAGCATCAATCTGCCGCTTCAGGCTGCTCAGCTCTTCTGTGGCTGGTTTAAGGGCGTTCTCCGCATCTTCTGCCCGCTTTAACAAGGTGGTCTTTTCAGTTGCCCAATCTTCCCGTTCACCATTGAAGAATCCCTTCAGCTGCTCCATGGTTGTTAAAGCGGTGGTCAGCTCGCACTTAACTTTGCAAGTTTCGTCCACCTGAGACTTGATGTTTCCTTGGAGATCAGTGATTTGGGAGTCTTTTTTGGACAACTCAGCCTGCAAGCATACAGATAATAAGTTAGCATTACAACATCTAAAGTCTCAAGCACATAACAAGTTATCTCCTTGACACTTGGGGGCTAATGCGGATTGCTTCTTATCAGCTATTCATTTAAAGTCTCAAGCACATAACAAGTTATCTACTTGATACTTGGGGGCTAATGTGTATTCATTCAGATTCAGATGGATGGTCATCATTATAAGTGGTGAGATTAATAGGATGTACCGGTTCATTCTAAAAGATATAAGCCGGTTCATGGGGGCTACACCAGCAAAATGCAAATATCGATCCAAGACCCGGTTCAAACCAATGTTATGAACCGGCCTTGGGGGCTACTAGAGTTGATATATTGGACCAGTTTTAACAAAAGGACTATTGGAATATTTATGCAGAGGGAAAGTGACATTTACCTCATACCGCTCCTTCATCAGGCCTACTAAACCGGCTTCAAAGTCGCGGTTTGTATACAGGCGGTTTAAATAACCAGAATGTAGCTCTTGAGCGCTGAGGTTGGAATAGTTGGATAGCTCGGATTTCCATTTCCCTTTATCCATAGCAGAAATTTCTTTAGTGCTATGCTTTGATAAAGCGACATGACGACCAGGGGAGCTGAAACCAAGGCCAGTTACGACAACATCGTCGTCTGTGGTTTTGGTAGGACTTGGCGGTTTATCAGATTCTTTAGCCGGGCTCGGCGGATCAACAGTTGGACTAAGAGGATCAGCTGACTGGCTTGGCGGATTATTTTCTACCGGTTCAACAAGTGTATCAGTTGCTTGAGGTTCCGGATTATCAGTAACAGTGTCAGCCTCTAGGTTAATAGCCTCTGGGGTTTTCTCCGGCTCGGTAGCTGGTACATGGTCGGTTGGCTTGTTCAATTTAGCCTTCTTGCTTGGTCTGGCTTTAGCACTGAAAAAGAGAGCAGACACGAAGATCAATATGATAAAATAATAAAGACCAAAGAGTTAAGAGTATGTTATGCTTACCCAGGGACGGTTTTCAGAGGAGGAAGTTGTGTCGCTGACGACTCGTCGGATGATGAATGGGAAGTTCCCTGATAATTTGGGTCAGACAGATTAAGAGGATATCGGATGTAACCCGCCTTAGGGTAAAGGGTGTCAAGAGTATAAGAAACCTCTTGGCGGCGTTTGCGAACCGGCGAATTTGGTAAACCGGAGGAGGACACCACTTGGCCGCTATGTCAAGTTGTGCGGCGAGCTTCATGCTGCTGTGTCTTTAAAAGAAAGTGCGGGTCCACATAAGAAAGAGGGCATGAAAATTTTACTTTCCGAATGGCTCGACGGATTCTTGGTACTGGCACAGGATCAGAATCAGAAGAAAGAATAGTTACCTCATCAGCATGGCTGGCTTCCGCTTCATCCTGAGAATGATCATTGTCAATAAGGTGTATAAAAAGTGAACTGAGAGAGTCAAGTTCTACCTCTGAATCCGGATCATCTTCAATAATAGGCTCGGACGATTCAATGTTTTTTCTCTTTGCAGGCTTTTTTGAAGCCTTGATCTTAATCCGAGGATTCTTTATCGGTTTATCTTGTGATTTTCTCTTCCAGAATGGATCATCGGCCTGTATAGACAAATAATAAGTCATCAAAGGAAAATTTTAACAGAGGATGGTTAAAGGCAGAAATACGGAAGATTATACCTTCGGCGGTTTATTGGCGGCATAGAAAGGACTGAGCCCGGTTTTGCTGCATGCATCTATTGGTTCATTAGCATCTTTTTAACAGCTTCAGTGACTTCATCATTAGTCAGCTGGATGTCAATATGGCCTTGCGGGTCTTTTAGATCCCCTGTGTATTCACACATTAAACCGGGCCGCCGGCTTAAAGGTAAAATGCTCTAGGAAACCCAGCATCGAACAAAATCCACGCCTGTCAGCCCATTTGCAATAAACGCTCTGAGCTTGGCTAGTTGAGGGGCATATTTTGCTCGCTCTTGGGCTGTCAACCGTTGAGGAAAGGGATGAGTTTGGGTAAGACGATGTGGACGGTAACCCGGCAAAGGATTTTCATTGACTGGAGCTGTGTTGCGGCAGTAGAACCAAGTCTGATTCCAGTCCTTAGGATGACTATGAAGCATGGCATGAGGGAAATCAACATCTCTCCTCTTTTGAATTGAAACCCCGCCTAGTTCAGTATTGGGGCCATCCGTAAACTCAGTACGGCGGTTTAGATAAAAGAAATCCCGGAACAGATCAACAGTAGGCTCCTCTTGCAGGTATGCCTCACAGAGTACTTGCCAGTCACAAATATTGGATATGGAGTTTAGACCGATGTCTTGGGGATGGATTTGAAAGGCAGCAAGCACGTCACGAAAGAATTTTGATCCGGGAGGAGTGAAGCCTCAGCTTAGGTGATCAACAAATACAATAACTTCTCCGTCTTGGTGTTCAGGAGGAGATTCTAGGCCGGGGACTCGCCAATGGATAGTGTTCTTACTTGCTAAAGCGCCCGTTGAAACATAACCAGCCAGCTGCGTTTCCGTAACCCGGGAAGGAACCCAATTACAGGAAAATAATTGTTTGGCCATCTTTGGTGACAAGCTGGAAAAAAGCACAATATCCGGTTTAAAGTTCATGGTTATAACTTATAAACCGGTGCAATGATGGAAGTACAATATCCGGTTTAAAACAGGTTGGCGGTTTAATAGAGGGCTAATGGTATATGATGAGTTATCACAGGTTCAAGGATAACCCACCCACAATGGTAAAGAGGCTACACATTGGCAAAAATTTCTAAGTATGGTGCAAACAGATTTCACAGATCGGTGATATAAAGCTAGATCTGCCACAGTTCTAAAAAGAGGAAATAAATTTAACCTAAAGCCGTGACAGTGGAAGAACACATGTGCTTGGATGGGATCTTATGCAGGAAAGGGTGATTTTTGAGGATTAAAAGGGGCGCTAAACTACTGAAGCTCGCCTTTGCTATCAGATTCAGATCAAAACTATGCAATCTAGGAAAGGAAAGATGAACGGTGAAGAACACCGACGAACAGTGGAAACCCTAATGCAGATCTGACGTTCAAGGACAGGAATACTTACTGGTGCTGCTGAACAGCGGAGGTGCGTCGCAGTTCTCTGGTCAAAACAGGTTGCTGCGGCGGCCTGGGTTGGTGTGGACGCGAAGGTCGACAGCGGCGGCGGAGTTCGGGCGCTGAGGCGTCGCGAGGAAGAAGAAGACTTGAAGAGAAAAAGGAAGAGATGGAAAGGGCCCTCGGCCGTATTTATAAGTACGAAAGGATAAGGGTCAAGCGCGAGAGTCGAGGAGCTTAACAAATGGATATGTGACAGATTTGTCGCCTCGATTATCGGAGGCTCATTAATGAAGGTGAGGACTATACCATTTAAAATAACAGGTGACGTCATGGAGGTTTATTATGATTCTGGATGATGACGTCAGGGTGGTTTACAAGATTTATGCGAAGATATGGAAGAAGAAATTTTCTCAAGGTTTTGGAGATTGACATGAACCAGTTCAAATCAATCTGGGGCCTAATGTTGGGGATATTACTACTATGTGTACACCGGCCGAGATAGCCGGGTTATCCCCATAATGGATTGTTTATGCTTAAAGCCCATGAAGACAAGGATAAAGTGGATTATTACAGAGACTTGAAGGCCCAAGGCTCAAAGGTAGATTAAGGCCTGTAGTTATAAACCGCCATGTAATTCATGACTTGTATTATAAGGTATGACGAAGTAGAGACCGGGCCGGTATGTGTATAAACCGGCGTCAGGACTCTGTAAGCCGGCGGGCATCGACCTGTGTATATAAAGGCACGACCCGGCGGCGTTTCAAGGAGACAGATAACAACTCGAGACTCAGGCGAAGCATATTTGCTCCCTGATCATCGAGACCCCAGCAATCCATCACAACTAGACGTAGGCTTTTACCTTCATCGTAAGGGGCCGAACTAGTATAAAACTCTCGTGTCCCTTGTCCGGTTTAACCCCTTTAAGCTAACCCGTTGTGATGGCTCCACGACTAAGTCCTTTCACTAGGACATCTGCCGTGACAATTCCACGACAAGATCCGAGGCGGCGAAAGATGGCGTAGCAGGAACAGCTCCGGTGCGGTGGAGGGTGGCGAAGTTGGAGCGGCAGCGGTGAGGCGCAGGACGGCATGGTTGAACTGGCTCGGGTACGGACGGCTCGGCCTCGGCTTCAACTACTAGCCGTGGAGGGCGTTGCGGTTGAGGTTGCGGTGGACGACGACGTCGGGGTATCGGCTCCGGCGTGATGGAGGAGGGCGGCGGTTGATGGGTGGGATGGGGTGGTAGACGGAGGATGCCGGGGTTTCGCGGCTGGTGGAGAGGTAGTTTTGGCGCCCACGGAGTACGAATGGGGAATCAGACGGGTGGGGGGAACCATGTTTCGGTCTGGGACGCGCTTGTTTTTGGCTTTTTTGAACAGAAGATGGGACGCGCTTGTTTGAAATTTGGGGAAAGTACAAACTTTGCCCCCCTCTTAAATTTCGGACCTACTGCGGGTCGGGGGTAGGATGGTAATCCCAGGTGTCCCAAATAGTGGGCGGGAGCGATTTCGGCCGCGCGCATGTGTGCTTAGGCGGCCATTGTGTATGAATGTTTTTCGGATGCGGTTGCGTGGCGTCTAGATGAAGCTACAAACCTACCCCGGTTTAGACCTTTGGACGTCGGGCCGGTAGGTTTCACGGGTTCGAGTTATTAGAAAAGTAATTTCCTTGTACTACCAAACATTGGTCTCACGCGGTTTCAGGCGAGTAGAGGCTCTTTTGGCGCTTCGTTCGAAATTTTGAAACACAAGCATTCACGTTTAGAGTACTCTTGAACTATGAGGATTGACCTAAATAGACACCGTTATATTTGACCTTGTATGTTTGAAAACCTCATTAAATTATCCGCTTCTTTTTGAAATTTTGGCACTTGAAAATCCTATAACTACGATTATTTTGGAATGGAGGAGCTAAATTTGTTTCTATTTTGTACACGACTACATATGCTATTATGTACAAAATCAGAGCAAAGATTGGTGCCCCCATAATTTAGGTATGGTTTACAAATGCCATGATATCAAATTCAAATAATTGAATGGACTTCATGTTGAGTTCGATTTTTTTAAACCACCTTAAGTTGAATTCAAATGTATGCTAGTTCATAGGTAGCTATTATAATGTCCATTGTGTAACTTTCGTATGTATAATGTGCTTTACACACACAACATGAACTATACTCACGTTTATATTCGATTGCTAAAGCGATGCATTGTCTGGAGTTCAAAATACTAACTATGTGGATCAATTGTGTCGACTAATAACATAGACATGCTCAAATTCGATATAATCTAGATGTCTGATGGATCAATGACCGCTCCTTACGCGAATTGCAAATATCATGATCCCATCCTAATATTTGGATACAATTTATATCTTTAATCAATGTGTAGAGCAGTCTTTTACGTGTAGTTTTACTCTCCATCGGTGGTCTCTCACACATGCTCACACACTCTCTCCCGAGGTGTCTTTCTCGCACACATGCTCTAGATATAACCCTCCCTCCCTCTCGTAACCATTTACAACTGTTTTCACTAACCTTTATCACAAGCACTCTTCCTCTCGCAAACATACACACGCACAATCCTCATCGACCCTTTCTATATACATGGACCTGCCTACGTGTCTCATGTACGCACATTATCTTTACGCCTGTCTCTCACGCATTGTCTCACACCTCTCTTCCTAATCGACGAGTATGATTCTAGCAGAGCATTCTGTAGGATGCCCCTTAAAGTTAGGTTGGATGAATAGTAATATCAGCGATAAAGGGGTTACCTTAGTCCGAGAACCTAGGGTTACAAATCCTAGCCGGCTTTGTCAGTGGACATAGAGTCCTTCACAATTCTGCTATCTTTGTCTTGTACGACTAGTCATCCATGGGTCTTCCTAAATGCGTCACGGGCCAACCAATGTGGCGCAGGTCGGAACCGAACGAAGGGCCTCACCTCGACCCACCGGACCTCACGCGGTGACACACCCTCTGCCCCCACGTCTCATTATCTTCTCACACCCACACATACCAACACAAACACCACACACACACAGAAAATTTCTCCTGGTGCCTCTATTCCCTCTCCCCTTGCATATACACACTCAAGGGAATGGAATCTCTTGTCGTGATGTCATATTCGTCTCTCTTTCTAGACCACTCTCATTTCTCGTGCTATCTCTCCCACACCCCCCCCCCCCCCCCGTCGGCCCCTCTATCCATGCCTCTCTCGAATACGTAATACACACACATACCTCTCTAGGCCCCGCCAAATGCATCAACTACACATTCACACATGTTACATCACGTACCCCATTGATCTAAAAAGCCCTCTCTTCACGTTTATTTCGCATACAGCATTCCTTTTGAATAAAGTGTGGCCAAAAAAATATTTTAGAGTTTCTACATATATACAACATTACAAAGTTATATGGAGGAGTACGAACGCTAATTTGCATTGCATGGTGCCCATAATGATATTTATTCCGCACTGTGAATTTGTATATTTTTATACTATATACAAAGTTAGTCATAATAAAGAGAAACGAAGAGCATCTCTCTCTCCATCGCATACCCCCCTGTACGCCCCTTTCACGTATGCACACAAAACTATCTCCAGGTCCTCTAAAAGTAAGCCCCCAGAAAATTCACGCATGTTTCATCTTTCTCTCGCGATATATGCAATGACGATCATTGTATTTGAAGCGAAAGCACGATACATACATTGGACTTCAGAATCCACTCATTACGATCACCATTTACGTTTAGTGGTTATTATACAGTCACGGGCTCACCGTACAACTCTGTATTTGCTCATGACATGACTAGTTGACCAGTTAAACGCTCCACGTGGCACCTCTAGTGTTGCATCACATTATCTCACTACCATCGTGCCCACCTGTCGACTTGTATCTACTCTACATCTACACTCTTATAAAATACATAAAATACACTCTTATAAAAAACAGAATTGGTGATGATGGTGTGCCTGCCATCCTGCAATATAGGCCGTCCGATTTATATCTGACGGATAGGAAAGAAACTATGGCAATTTTGCAAAAAGGTACCCACACACCTCTCCACATTTGCAAATAAGGCCTTCCCTCGTTCATCCTTTTCTCTCACAAGATAAACAAGTCATACAAATGCATCTTGATGTTACGTGCAACGCACGGGCATCTTGCTAGTAAGAATGAAAAGAAACGACAAAAAAATATTTGGACGGTGGTTCGAAGTCATGACCGCGGGCACAGCGGACAAGGTGGCCTTGTATTGGTATACTGAGCCGTCTGTTTTAACACACAGGAGCTGGTGTGGTGATTATACACACACGCACGCATGCACACGAACTGCATCCACGCAACACTCACACAAACACATGCACCCACGCACGCACGCAACACTCACACGTACACACGCAGCCACGCACGCACGCAACACTCACACGCACGCACGCAACACTCACACGCACACACGCACGCATGCATGCACACACCAGTACACCACACGACCAACACAGACTCTCACGCTCAAGTGCTCAACCTACACGTGCATGCGCACACATCAGGCCCTGACAGACACATACACAACCAGGTGATTCCCGCGCACGGGTTGGAGCCTTGTCGCGCCTGCGTAAATTTGTGTTTATCTGACCTTTTGCCTATGCGAACTGACAGGTGGGACCCACAAGGAACGTGGTCAATTTAACTAGTCAACATGGCGCCACGCAGACTATTTGGCCGGTCAACAGAGTGCAATCCGATGTTGAACTGTGAGCAAGTGACCGTATAATCACCGCAAAACGTATATAGTGACCGTAATCAGCTTATTCTGAAGTTCGGTGACCGTATTATGCTTTTCTCTCTGTAGGCCCTCCAAAACTACATCTCTACATGTTCTCGCATGTTACATCTAACAACTATGCAATACAGCACTACTACTACACTCTAACACAATAAATCATATGTGTTTTTAGTTTTACTAGATATCATATTGTTACTTATAATTATTCAGTTTGCATACATTAAAATTGCCTTTGAAATGTATGGCCAGTATCATCTACCGCGCGGGAAAAATCCCGCCCTTTCCTGTTTAATCGGGTTTGTATCGATGGATCGTGCGAAACAGCAAAACTATAGTACTATACAGTACTACAAGTGACAGTTCACTGGGCCATCGTGTCGTCTACTCCTCCGTCGTAAGAGTGGAGCGCTCGCTTTCATAAATCTTCTAGTCCCTTTCGCCGACATGTGGGACATCAAGCTACCGGGTCCACGTGCCATACCGGAATACAGTGCAGAGCAGCCGGGGTGAAGCACCCCAGTCATGGCGCCGGCGTAGTAATGAGCAATGAGGCGTCAAATCACAAGCTGCACCTTTCCCGCAGTTAAGTTGGAGGGACGAAGCAACCATCATTTCACTCGTTGCTGAATCCGCTTCTCCCTCATCTTCTTCAACTTAACCACGTGTTGCTTCTGCCGTTGTTCTGCCTCATGTGGGACGCGGATCGGCTTGGTAAAGCACTGACACGTGGGACCGCATGTTAGCAAACCGCCAGGACAACGTCCTCCGAAAATAAGAAGCCTAATCCTAGACTTACAAAGGGCTACGTAGCTGCTACGTATACTTTCCATCTAATCTATATATGCCCCCCTGATTTTCAGGTGGGGTGGGCCTAATCCTCTCCTTTAATCCAATCAAATAGTCCCACATCACATCAGTTCGTAACTTTACGTAAACCATTACGTGGATGTAGCATTGCTCAAATAAGAAACCTCCCCCGCCATCCGCGCGGCAAAATCACCTCCTTTTTACTAATCTTGATTCTATAATTTTTTAGATCAATATAATTGAGATTTGTATAGATAGCACACAGGAGCAAAACCAAGTGGTACGGTTAAGGGCATCCACAATGTGTAGCCAAATGTGAAAATAGCTTTTGGCATCGTGGGAACCATTGTGGACGGTGTTGCCAAAGCCAAAAAGATGGAACCGAAGCTCCCTGATTGATTGATTGAAGGAATAGAAAAATGCAACGTCTCTCCTCTTTCTCCCATGCTTGGACGCATGTAGTACAGTATAGAGCACAGAGTCTACTCCCCTGTCCCTTCTATCACAAATCACAAAGCAGTGAGGCGTCAAATCACAAAAGCACGGACGAAGCAACCATCATTTCACTCTTCGCTGACTCCGCTTCTCCATCGTCTTCTTCGAGAAACCATCTCACCGCACTAGTACTCCTAGTAGTACTAGTAAAGGACTTCCTGGATGCAAATAAGGCGGTTGTCTCGGCTTGCAGGCGGCACTTGCGAACGACTTACCGTGGTCTCCCTCAATGGTGTTCTCCGTCGAACGCACTTCGCCAAACCACCAAAAAAAGATATCGTCGACGTCACCGCAATGGGGAAGGAAGTCAAATATAGTTACTACCTCCATTTTTTTGTACACAAGGCCAGTATATCAAAATTACAATTTGCAAAGGGCCACTAACACTAATCGAGGCAAAATTGATGGGGTTAGCAACCAAGGACATTAATATCCCCTGCATGCATGCGGAAGTGAGAAGGTTGGTTTGCATGGCGCTGCATTAATCAAGCGATGAGGAGTGAGATGGTTAGCTCTTTGGTCTTTGGAGAAAAAATACGCATTAATTGACACGTGAAACGAGGATTTGTATCGATTAAATCCCGCGAAGGAAAACCCCGCCTTTCTTTTTTAACACTAGTACTCCTAGTACGTACGTACTTATCCTGTTTGGGTCTAGGCCTTGCATTGCCAAACTTCGCCACACATTTTTGCCAAGCTTGCCTAAAGTTTTCAAAATGAGAAGGAGGTACACTTGCGCACGGCTGTCGCGGTCGCACCGCACCCTCACACGGTCGCTCCTGCACGCCGCGGTCGCACCGCACCCTCACACAGTCGCTCCTGCACGCCGCAAACCCAACCAAGGGAACGCACCCTCACTGACACGTGCTGTCGCATGTGAACAAACCAAACTCAGCCATCCTATCGCTGACACATAATTTTCGTTCATAGAGTATGTTTATCCAACCGCATGTTGGGGAGTATCCGTACGGCCCGTGCGGTGGTCTGTTGGGGAAGAAGAAGAGGTGAGGAAGAAGGAAAGAAGGGTTAGGAGACGTAGGATATTCATCCAACCGCCTGAAATGGTAGACTGACCCAAGTCAGGCGACTTGCATAACAAATATATGTTTTTACACAGCAAAAGATCCATAAAAACAACAACATAAAGAAAAACTATCACTGCTCGCGGAAAGAGACGGCCTCGTCGTCTTTGGCTGCCGGCGCGAACCAGCCGTCGCTGCCGACGTGTGTCTCCGCACCGTGGTTGTCCTCGGCCTCCAGCTACTCGTTCAAGCGGAGCGTGCGGGCGCTCTGCACGGACGAGAGCACAGCCCGGTTCAAGTCGAGGACGTCCGGTTCCGCCTGCAGGAGGGCCTCGATGGCAGCGGCATCCGCGCGCTCCGCGTCGAGTCGAGCCTCCGCCGCCCGGTTCAAGTCCAGGACGTCCGGTTCCGCCTGCAGGAGGGCGTCGATGAGAGCGGCATCCGCGCGCTCTGCGTCGAGTCGAGCCTCTGCCGCCCGGTTCAAGTCCAGGACGTCCGGTTCCGCCTGCAGGAGGGCCTCGATGGCAGCGGCATCCGCGCGCTCCGCCTCAAGTTGAGCCTCCGCCGCCCAGGTTCACATCCACGACATCCGGTTCCGCCTGCAGGAGAGCCTCGATGGCAGCGGCATGCGCGCGCTCCGCGTCGAGTTGAGCCTCTGCCTCCCGGTCCTCCTTTAGTATCGCCATGTTGAACCGCTGGTCCGCCTGCACCATGGGGGACTCGGACGCCGGCACGAAGTCGACGTCCATCGTCTCATACCCATCGGGGGCCTTCTGCGCCGCGACCTCCGCCATGAACATTGGATCGGCTTCCTCCTCCTCGTAGCTTGGCTCCAGAGAACTCGGGGATTGGCCCGCCGCAAAGCGAGCTTGGGAACGGAGGTCTGTGGCGCCGACCGCCGCCGCGATTTCTGCGCGGCGCTCCGGCGTCAGCATCTTGTAGTAAGTGATCTTGCGGCGCACCATGGCTTTCCGGCGAACTAGGGGACGCTTGATGCGGGCTAGGGGATCGAAAGGTGGGGGAATGGGCTGGAGATTTGGTGTGGTTTTAGGGCAGTGGCTGGCGTAGGCCGAGCAGCGAAGGTTCTGGTGTGAATAGTGGTTCCGGTGACGACCGGTCAATCGGTTTTGACTGTACATCGCTCTTGTCGCGTTCGCGTTGCAGCCCGGCACGCTGGACCCTCCACGTCGCTCACCGAATGGAACGCGCTTCGTCTTGCGTTTTCGCTCGCTTGTGGGACCGCAGTTGAGAGCAAACCGACGTCCCTCCCCCTCCCCCGCCCGCGTCATTTATTATACCACCACTCCCTCCGTTTTATGCGGAGTAAATAAAAACAGAGGGAGTATACTACGGATGAGGATCCCCTGACGTGGCCGAACCCATTGAGTAACTGACATGCGGGGCCTAGCAAGCATGGGGTCCGCCAGTAAGTGACCGAAAGGGAGGGTAAGGCAGGGATACCTACGTCAGAGGATCCACTTCCACTATACTACTTTGACCAAATGTTAGAGTAATAATATATGACATGCAACTTACACAAAGCATACAGGGTCTAATGCGTTTTTCGAGGCTAACTTTGACCAAATGTTAGAGTAATAATATATGACAAAGCATACGGTCAAATTCGTATGTGAAAGGAGTTTCCAATGATATAATTTTCACATTATACATCTCATGTACTATTAATCTTGTCAATAGTCAAATTGGAAACCATCTCGAGTACAAATCTAGGAGTACGTACGAATCTAACAATATTGATTGGGCGTTGTTGAATGTTGATACCTTTTTGATCAAAGTAGAGATACTTTGACTACACATAAAACTTATATGTAAACTAGAAAGGATAGGGGAGTATATTGTACGTTCAAAAACGAAACGAACATTGAATACCCTTTATATATGATTTGCGGATGCTATGATCACCGGTTCAAAATTTTGAATCCGCCTTAGGTATCACGTGCCCCCACTCGTTCCCTCTCGATTTCATCTCGGGGTCCGGAGATCTATTGAAAGAGGACTAGGGTGGGTACATGCGAATGATACTCGGCGGAATGTTCAAATGAGGCATGCGGGAGGATGGACTCGACTGGAGGGCGACATGATCGATGGAGAAGAGGGTTGGAGAGGAATGAGAAATAAGCAAACGCCACATGATTATACTTGAACGGCTCAAATAAACAATAAGTTGTCTCGCTTGGCCTACATAGTGAAAGGCCTAATGCGCAACGCGGAGCACTGACGCTCGAATATGGCCGGGAAAACAGGGAAACCGACATGTGGGGCACACCCGTCGGGACGACGTAGCGCAGACTAGTCCAATGGAGGAGCTGGCCCACGACCTCCTCGCCACCGACAACCGTTCATGTGGGTCGTTGGGGCCAACAACGGGGCGCAGCTCCAGCACCGCCTCTGGACACGGCGACCGCGGTGAGCGACACGCTCATATCGTCGCTAGACACGGTCGGTTTCAGTGTGCCGAGGGTGGCGTTAGTGCTGTGGCACGACCAACGGTATGTTTGGTTTGTGCCCAAGGTTGCCCCATCAAAGCATTGGGTAGCCAAAATTTTGGTTGAGGTATTGGTTGCCCATGATTTGGCCGACATTGGCAAGAAAAATGAACTAGAGTTGGCTAGAGTTCATTGGCATGCCAAAGAAATGGCAACCATCCAAACAAAGACCAATCTTTGGGTCATGACCAAAATTTTGGTTGAGGTATTGGTTGCCCATGATTTGGCCGACATTGGCAAGAAAAATGAACTAGAGTTGGCTAGAGTTCATTGGCATGCCAAAAAAATGGCAACCATCCAAACAAAGACCAATCTTTGGGTCATGACCAAAATTTTGGTAAGGTGCACTTTGGCCACAATCCAAACACACCCCAACACCCGGCTCGTCGAGGATGCACGGGGCGCCGCGACGCGTCCGCGGAGTGGTGTAGCGCGGCCAACTGCATCCTCTGGACCTGAGACCATGCCGGGTCGTCTTGCTTTTTCAATGACATGCGGGGATCGCATGTGAGCAAAGGGCATCTCCAACGTTGCCACGACCGCAGCTGACTACCCTGGCACACCAAAACCCTCATCCCTCGCGCCGTCGCGCGGTGCGTTCCCAGCCGGCGCCAGCTGCCCGCATTCATGCCGTCCATTCGTATGTCATCGTTAAGAGGCTCGGTGCCCGAGGAACCAACTCCAGCGACTTAATGACGCACCCGGACGCTTGGCCTCACCGGAATGCGCTACTTAAAGCGGCAACGCCTAGCTAACCTCCACACCATAGCGCATTGTCCTCCTACCTGGCACCACATCCGCCATGACTGCAAGTGCGAACGCTCTACAGGAGAGCTTGTCTTCGGGGATGAAGCTCGAGGTCGCCGCCCTCGTTCAAGTCGCCTCTCACGATGCAATAGCGGCGTAGCCGGACGCGGATGCGACCGCACAAGCGGTGGCCACGCTGGCGGCCGACGACGAGAGCACCGGCAGCCACGCGTCCTACTTGCCGCCGTCCAACGTCCGGCTCCGCCGAGGTCGGGGACTCCTCCGAGGATGAGTAGGGCATGGTGTGCCAACTGGCCGGTCCGTATCCCGTGTTCTACTCTTCCTCGCCGGAGACCGCACCTTCACTTCACGGGTCTTGAACCCCGCCCCCATACATAGAGATCGCAAATGGAGGACGTCGGTCGCCGCCGTAGAATAGGTTTAGGGTCGGGTTTCTTTTATTTTTCTGTCCTATAAAAGTTTGAAATGTAATGAAAATCTGCCGTGTTTGCATTAATCTCGGCCGGTGTATATGAACTTTCACAATAATATACATATTGTAGGAGTACTAGCAAGATGCCCGTGCGTTGCACGGAAGATCAAGATCTTGTGGGAGAAAAGGATGAACGAGGGAAAGCCTTATCTGCAAATGTGGAGAGGAGTGCGGGTAAATTGTCATAGTTTCCTTCCTATCCGTTAGATATAGATCGGACGGCCTATATTGCAGGATGACAGGCACACCATCATCACCAACTCTGCTTTTTATTGAACCGAGACAAATCTAACATGCGAAGTAAAATAAACACATAGGGTCTATACATACACAAATTATCTTAGGCACTCCAATAGTACGTCCACTACACATTCACGCATTTCACATCTTTCTACATCTACGGGAACCTACGAAAGGGTTAACGTAAATTGCCTCTCTCTCTCCTCCCCTGATTTTCATGGTGGTGGGCCCCTCCCTCCCCCAATCTACAATCAACAGCTCACACGTTTCACATTACGTTAATTACGTAACTGGGATTACGTAGGTGTAGCATTACTCGTCCTAAAAAACCCAACTAAGCCAACCTCCCAGCATATCGCGCGGGAAAAGACCCGACCGCGCCATTTTAGTCGGGATACCGGATTACTAGTAGTAGTATCGATGGATCGCGCGAAGCAACAAAATTTTTTTTGAGGGGGCGAAGCACCTAGTTTAAAAGGAAAAAAGGCGGTACACTCACAGCACTCCTGTCGCGGTCGCATTGCACCCCACACACGTTCGGTCCTGCACACGGCTCACGCAAACGGAACGCGCTTCGGCTTGCCTCTTCACTGACACGTGGGACTGCACTTGGAGAAACTGACCATGCGCCAAACTCCCCCCGCCCACCGCGCGAAAATCCTCCCCCCCCACACCCAAAAATTCCCCCCAAATCCGATTCAACCGCCCTTCGGCCAACTAGCCAATAATATTCCCCAACCCCCCCTCCTGTCCCCCTCCACTCCATTCGCTCCGCCAAAGCCGCCCTCCCCGCCGCGCCGATACGTCGGCGCCGCGGTTCGGCGATCCTCTCGCTCCCACAGTACGCTCTCGTAGACTGCCGTCCTCTAGCCGCGCCGCCACCTCTGGCTACGTTCTTGTGGAGGCGCACGGCGGTCAGCGCCGCCACCGCTGGCGACGTTCGTGTGGAGACGCATGGCGGTCAACTTCTCCCACGGTACGCGCATTCTAGACTGAGGCCCCGTTCATGTCGGTGTAGCGCTGAATGTTAGCTGATAGACGCTGTTAATCTCACTGTTTGCCGAAGTAGTTTACTGTCAATATGCTCTGCTTAAGAAGCTTCCTTGCCCTGTTCTGCACTCAATCTGCTTAGCTGAGATGGCATGCCAAGGCCGATTAGTTGCTAAAATATCCTGCCATATATTTATTGTGACGTAGATTGCCATGGTCTAGTAGCCAATCTGTTAGGTGAAATAGCTCTACACCGTTTTATACTCGATCTTTGTTGCTGCGATGGCCTTCTATAGTTCGATGGCTGTGTGCTCGGCCTCATTGACTGCTGAAACAGCCTGCCATAATTTGGCACTCAAATCTGTTTGCTGAATTAGCTTTACATATATTTCGTTACTTAGATCTGCTCGTCCAAATATCTTGCCATAGCTTTAGACATCGACCTAGGTATTTTTTTTCTGGACTTCATAAAAAAGCATATATGTTTTTCATGTAATATCTAGTAGAAGAACTAATTTGTATGTCTAACAGATGGATAGGACTTGGATAACTTCTGCTCGAAGATTCTCCGCTGCATATGTCGAGGGGGTTGAAAACTTCATGAACTTTATCAGAGCTGAGTACGGTGGTCCGAAATCAGATGTGCTCTGCCCATGTAGCAGTTGTATGAATTCAGTTACAAGACCCCAGTCAACTGTGCAAAATCATCTACACTTATATGGGATGTCGGTCACATATACTAGGTGGGTTCATCATGGTGAAGCTGTGAACGTCAATGTTATTGACTACGTGGAAGCAGCAGATCACCATCTTGATCTGCCTGATGCTCAGGTGGAAGAGGAGGTGGTGGTGGTGGTGGCGAAGCCAGTGAGTTTGACCAACATTGAAACAATGCTACGAAATGCTCGTGCATTCCGTGAACTTTCACCTGCTGAAGAAAAACGGTGGGCCCGCATGTTGGAACAATGCAACGTTGCTGTCACCCCAGGAAATAAGCTGTCAGTATTCTTAGCTATGGTCACCTTTCTTCAGGTGAAGACATCTGAGCGGATGACCAACAAATCATTCGATGCGATGTTGGCTGCTTTCCGCGAATCTTTCCCAGATGCGTCTGAGCTGCCACACACCTAGAGTAAAATGAAGAATTTCCTTCGTGCAGTTGGAATTGGATATGATATGATCCATGTTTGTAAGAATAATTGTGTTCTGTTCCGGAAGGATTATGCCAACTTCAGTGAATGCCCGAAATGCAAATCATCAAGATGGAAAGATGGCGATGCTGTGAAGAGGATTCCTCATAATGTTCTGAGACATTTTCCAATTATACCAAGATTGCAGAGGTTGTTTCATGATGCTGAAACAAGAGAGGATGTATTGTGGCATTCTAGGAACCAGGAGTACAGAGATCAGAATGTAATGAGCCATCCATCTCATGGTAGTGAGTGGAAAAGCTTCAATGATAAACACAAAGAGTTTGCTGCTGACCCGAGACACATTAGACTTGGCTTAGCTTCAGATGGATTTAACCCATTTGGCCACCAGAGCGCCACATATAGCATGTGGCCAATGCTTGTTATCCCTTACAACATGCCTCCAAATGTCTGCACCAAAGAATCAAACTACATGATGGCCTTGCTCATCCCAGGTCCAAAAAGTCCTGGAAAGGATTTTGATTTGTTCATGGAGCCTCTTGTGGAGGAACTTCAACAGCTATGGAAGGGTGTTCTCACTCGAGACCTATATAGCAGCCCACCAGCTGATTTCTTTCTGCGTGCTGTTATAATTTGGTGCATCCATGATTATCCAGCTTTGGACACTATGTCAGGGCGAACGACACATGGTTACAATTCATGTGTTCGCTGTGACAGGAATCCGCTGTCATACGCAATACTTAGCAAGATCTGTTACATTGGACACCGCCGTTTCCTTGCCAAGGACAAGCCGCATCCTAGAAAATACCGAAGACATGTGTTCAATGCAAAGCATGAAAACCGTGATGCGCCAACGAGGCTCACCGCCGATGAGTTGCAAGTGGAATTAGAGAAGGTCAGGCATATTACACCAGGAAACCATCCTGGTAATGGTAGCGGGAAAAGGAAGCGTGGAAGGGTAGAAGAGAGATCATTGTTTACCCGCAGGTCCACTTTGTGGGACTTGGAGTATTGGAAAGATTTGGATCTGCGGCATAGTCTTGATGTGATGCACATCGAGAAAAATATATGTGACAGCATTATCGGCACACTTCTTAATATTGAAGGCAAGATGAAAGATACCTTAAAATCTAGGATTGATTTGACACACCTGGGTATCAGAAAGGATTTGCGGGTGCAAGATGAAGGTAAACCACGGGATATGGCACCAGCTGTGTACGTCTTGGACAAGGTAAAAAGAAAAGAATTCTGCGAGGTCTTGTCACGTGTGAGATTCCCACACGGATTTGCTCCCAACCCTGAAAGGAGAGTCAGTGCAGATGGAAACAAGGTACAAGGGTTGAAAACTCATGACTGCCACGTCCTACTTCAAAGGGCTTTACCTGTTATCCTTAGAGGATTGGGCCGCCCTGACTTATACAGAGCAGTTGCAGAGTTGGGACAATTCTTCAGGGAACTCTGCAGTAGGAATATCAGGATAGATGCTTTGGAGCGTCTTAGAGACAAGATACCAACTATCCTATGCGACCTTGAGAAGATATATCCTCCAGCCTTCTTTGATGTGATGGTGCATTTGGCTGTTCATCTACCTGATGAGGCACTACGAGGTCCAGTACAGTATGGCTGGATGTACCCTATTGAAAGGCGGCTAGGCACTTTCAAGGGCTATGTTAGGAACAGAGCTAGACCCAAGGGTTCCATTGCAGAGGACTACATTGCTACAGAAGCGTTGACATTCTGCTCAAAATACATTGAAACAGCTGATCAGCTTAGCAAAAAGGTGGGTGAAGACAATCCCGGGCTCAATGTTTTCGATTATTCTGTTCGAGTTACAGGGAAGAGTCGACAAGAGGACAAACCTAAAGATTTGGACAAAATGGTTTGGTATGTGTTGAATAACTGTCCTGAGATACTACCTTATATCAAGTAAGTGCAGTACTGCAGCTTATACATCGTAATCTACTAAACTTGCAGCACATTCTTATATATTTAGATGTTTGACGCGATCACTATGTTGTGCAGCATCTACAAAGAGGAGTTACTACCGCAAAATCCAAGAAACATTGACAAACTGGTTATGGCAGGATTTGCGAAATGGTTCAAGAACCATGTAAGCTTTTGAAGTGCACTGTCAGTTTTTTTAATATATTGAGTACATAAGATGATCAGCTTGTCTATTTTCTAACCATAGGTTAAGAAGATGCGGGAGGATGGGCATGCAGTTGATGATGCCCTTTACTCACTAGCAATGGGTCCTGATACTCGGGTAAGACATTATGAATCTTGCGTTGTTGGAGATGTGCGCTACAACGCCCTTGCACGAGACGAAGGCAGGAAGACACAAAACAGTGCCATCATGAGCACGGATACGTATGACAAAGAGACAACTGAAATGTATGCTAACATAACAGACATTGTTCAGTTGCAATATATCTCCAGTTTCGAGGTTCATCGGTGTGTGGTTCTGTTGTGTTGTCGTTGGTATAACCTGTTTTCCAGGATCGCAAAACCCAGAGCTGATGATTATTTCAAATCCATCAATGTCAAGGCGGCGTACCAGACCAACGAGCCTTTTATTTTGACAAATCAAGCAACACAGATATTTTTCTTGGAAGACACATTTGCACGTAGCGATGGCTGGAGAGTATTTCAAAGGTTTGAGCAGAGGAATTTGTTTAATGAAGTTGCACAACAAGATGATGCTTACACTGCTCCTGATGTACAAGATAACACAGATGTTCCTAATCTTTGAGAACCATCACGTCAATGACGCCGGCGAAAAGATTGTCTGTCGTGCTGTGGACATACAAGAGTTGATCAAGAAGAAGCCAACGTTCAAGGACGTTGAGGACGAAGAAGAAGATGACACCGTGGGGAATTACGATTCAGACTGATACACATGGCGAAGATGTTGACGCTGCTGCTGCGGATGATGATTACATTGCTTTTGTCGTATTTGCCTGTCAGAAGACGTTTTTTATCTACTATGTGAAATTGTGTTTGCTATGACAACTGAAACCTGATGAACATGTTGTTTAGTACTTTGTTGTGAGAACATCACTTGTTATGTATGCTGATTTGTGTTTGGTGATTGTATGACAACTAAAACATGATGACATTGTTGTTTAGTTGTACTCATATTTGGTTGTGAAACTTGAATTTGATGACATAGTTTGCTGTTGGACTGCAATTTGCTCGACGTCTTCGAATGAGAACAAAGCTAACCCGACAGGGCCTCTGCTATTTATTTATTTATATGAGCAAAAGGGGATACCCCCTGATTTCCGTTAATAGAAATCATTAGATGTTCACAACACTACGCCCAGCCTGCTACACAGGTTTTATTCATTACTAGTTTCAGCAAAGTGCTCATGTCGTAGCCACTGAATACATCACGAGTGCTACATACACTGTAAATAAAGAGACAATCATCCTACAGAGCACATCGATTTTGCCCATTATCTTCACAAGCTCTTTCATCTCCTCATTGCTGTCAAGGCCGTTCAGCAGCTGTTGCTTGGCCATGATCAGAGGAACTGCATCTTTAACCTTCTGCTCTGCATCTTCCTCTTCTGCCATTCCTTCAGTTACTTGTCCAACACCCCAACCTGCTGGTATTGGGATTCCTCGGCTAACCAAATAATCAGTGTAGTTGCATTCCCCCACATTAGCAACTTCCCAGAAATACAAATCACACGAATCTTCCCTTTTCCGCACGAACCAAATTGGAAGATCATCAACCAAACTATTAAAAAAATCAACAACTGAAAGCAGCAGAACAACACTTAAACATATTATTACCCCATGATTCGGGCATTTGTAGAAGACTCGGCTAGGGTTGCGGATTGTGGTTGAGACGCGACAGATGACTCTGCGTGATTTGTAGCAGTGGCACCACACCAACGGCAGCGGGTTGCGATGAGCAATCGGCTACGGTGCGCGTGCCGGCGGGGGTGTGATGAGACCCACAGGCGATGGTACGGGTGGCGACTTGGCGCATATCTGGTTGTTGCCTGCTGAAGAGCAGGTGGACGAGCAGCCAGCTGACATGGTTGCTGCGGCCAGAGCTTCTGATGCTAGGCAGAGTAAGTAGAGAAGAGGAGAAGCGAACGTTGGATATGTCAGTTTCATTACTTGCAGAGTAGCATAGCACCATATATAGTCATAGTCTAGGTTTGGATTCAAACCAGCTACAGGAGGGATCTCCTTGTTTTGCGAAAAAATTATTTCTCCACCTGACAGCTGGGACCCACCGGTTGTATCTTCGCACGGAAGGAAGTGCCTTCTTGTTTTGCGAAAAAAATTATTCATCCCGTTGACAGCTGGGACCCGTCAGATTTGGTGACTGACTTGTGGGCCTACTAAGCGGACATGTACGCACGGCTTTGTCAACTTAATTAACAAATGATTCTAGCAGCTGGACCGTTGGATGTTAATCCAACAGCCGTCCTCCTTCTTCAACCTCTGTTCTTGCTCCTGTCTCCCGTGGGCGGCACCGCGGCTATGCTGCCGCGCACCCGAACCAGTGAAGTTTCCCACTCCTCTCCATCTGCGGCTCCACTGCCCCGTCTTCCCTATCTCCGGGTCGTTCCAGTCTGGGTGCGCTCGGCACGGTGTGGTCAACATGGTCAACAACCGAGAGTCATCGAAAGATGACTGTACGTGAGAGGCTGACAGTGGGGACGCACCACGCCCATGGACGCATGCATGCAACGGAACGCAGCGAGGTCAATGTGGTCAAGGAACGACTTCCATCGGAAGTATACTGTACGTGGAGAGTCTCAACTGGGTCCATGGCCGTAGCAAGTAAGTGCCTCCTTATTACGCGGAAAATAATGATTCCTCCAACTGACAGCAGGGACCCACTGGACGGGCCACCGTATTTTGCGAAAAAAATGTTTGCCCCCTGACTGCTGGGACCCACCTGACGGGCCACCGTATTTCGCGAAAAAAACGTTCCCCCTGCTGTCAGCTCGGACCCACCGGAAGTGCCTCCTTATTACGCACAAAAAAATGAATGCTCCCCCGGCTAGCTGGGACCCACCTTGGTGGGAGGCTGACTTGTGGGCCTACTAAGTTGACGGGGACGAAGGGCTTTGTCAACTTAGTCAATATGAACGATTCTAGCTCCAGTGACCGTACGATGTCCATCCAACGGCCGTAGTGCTTCTTCAACATCTGGTCTTCTTGCTCCAGCCGCCCAATGCAGCGCCGGTCGTGTCGCATGCTCCTGCCTCCCGTGGCCGACTGTGCTGCCGCGGAGGCCTCACCGCCCCCTACTATTCCCACCGCTGGCCAGGCCCTGCGGCGACGGCAGCCTCACACCGCAGCCGAACCAGTGAACCCTCGTACTCCTCTCCGCGCGGGCTTCCACTGCCGCGTCTTCCCCGGCTCCGCGTCGTCCCCTTCCTAGGCCTCGCCGTCGTCCACCGCCGTGGTGCTCTCCGCACTGCGTGGTCAACGTGGTCAAGGAACGGCTTCCATCGGAAGAGTACTGTACGTGGAGAGGCTGACAGCTGGGTCCACGGCCACAGCCCAGTTTTTTTGTGATTTGCCAAGTAAGTCGCTTTGTCAGGCCTGTTGGGCTGCAAATCTTTCAAGACGAGGAGAGTTTTCATTCGGCTGGCCGAGAAAATGGCCCATCAGTAATGAGAAATGGGTTGTACATTTTTAAAACACATCAAACCGGCAATTAGTTTCAATTATCTTTTTTTTTCATTTCGAGATTTTAAATTACATTAATTTTTATGCGTGGAGAATTTGTTGGATTTTATATTGATATACATTTATTTTTTTAAATCAGTTTGAATGTGGGTCAAAATTTCGGGATTAAAAACAGTTCGGACCGCACCGAAATATGCAAAATTTCGTATAATTTTTTAACCGTGGCCACAATATGGGCTGTAATGCTAACAAAAAGAATATGGGCTCCAAAAAAAACCTTAATAATTAGCAAATGGGCTGTAAATTATTAGAAATAATGGCAGATGGGTTGTATGCTGTTTTCCACAGATTTGAGGCTTTCCTAAGAAAAGGTTGACGCACAAGCAGTGACTGTTGGATGGCCATCCAACGGCCGTCGTGCTTCTTCAATCTCTGCTCTTCCTGCTCCAGCCGCTCAAACAAGCGCCGGCGGGACTGCCTGCTCCCTCCTCCCCGTGGCCGGCTCTGCTGCCGCGCAGGCCTTACCGCCCCACCGTACTCCCATCGCTGCCCTAGCCATCCCTCTACTCACCCACACCTGCTGTTATTCTCCGGCGACGGCAGACGAACCAGTAAACCCTCGTATAGTCGTACTCCCCTCCGCGTGGGAAACAACTACCGAGTCTTCCATGCCTCCGTGTCGTTCCCTTCCTAGGCCTCTCCGTCCACCGCCCTGGTGCTCTCAGCGCGGCCTGGTCAACGTGGTCAACGACCGACATGCATCTGAAGTGGACTGTACGTGGAGAGGCCGGCAGCTGGGTCCACGGCCGCACGCAAGGAAATGCCTCCTTATTACGCGCAAAATAATGATTCATCCACCTGACATCAGGGACCCACCGAAAGGGCCTCTGTATTTCGCGAAAAAAACGTTACCGCCGCTGACAGCTCGGACCCACTAGCTATATCTTCGCACGCAAGGAAGTGCCTCCTTATTACGCACAAAAAAAATGAATACTCCCCCTGTTAGCTGGGACCCAGTATAGTGGCAGGCTGACTTGTGGGCCTACTAAGTTGACGGGGACGGAGGACTTTGTCAACTTAGTCAATATGCACGATTCTAGCTCCAGTGACCGTACGATGTCCATCCAACGGCCGTAGTGCTTCTTCAACCTCTGGTCTTCTTGCTCCAACCGCCCAAACCAGCGTCGGTCGTGCCTCGTGCTCCTGCCTCCCGTGGCCGGCTGCGATGCGGCGGAGGCCTCACCGCCCCTACTACTCCCACCGCTGGCCAGGCCATCCCTCTACTCACCCACACCCCCTGTTATTCTGCGGCGACGGCAGTCTCACACCGCAGCGAACCAGTGAACCCTCGTACTCCTCTACGCGTGGGCATCCACTGCCGCGTCTTCCCCGGCTTCGCGTCGTCCCCTTCCTAGGCCTCGCCGTCGTCCACCGCCCTGGTGCTCTCGGCGCGGCGTGGTCAACGTGGTCAAGGAACGGCTTCCATCGGACGTGGACTGTACGTGGAGAGGCTGACAGCTGGGTCCACGGCCACAGCAAGGAAGTGCCTCCTTATTACGTGCAAAATAATTATTCCTCCACCTGACAGCGGGGACCCACCGGACGGGCCACCGTATTTCGCGAAAAAAACGTTTGCCCCTGACTGCTGGGACCCACCAGCTACATCTTCGCACGCAAGAAAGTGCGTCCGGGCAAAAAAAAACGATTCGCCCCCCTGACTGCTGGGACCCACCAGCTACATCTTCGCAGGCAAGGAAGTGCCTGACAGTCGGGACCCACCTGGTCGAAGCGTACGTAGCGTTGTCATTCTGGTCGCGAACGTGTACGTACATATATACTGGTGGATGTAGAGGCGCGCACGTGTCGTAGTAGAGGCGCGCACGTGTCGTAGTAGAGGCGCGTACGTGTCGTAGTAGAGGCGCGCACGTAGCATGTACACGTATGTACAACGGCCAGGGTGCAAGAAAGAAAATACGGCCACGTATGTGTACATACGGGCGGGGTCTCGAACGCCTACTCGCGCATACGTACGGCCAGGGCTCGTGTATATGGCTGGGTGGGAACGGAGAAACAGCGTCGTCGTGTTCATGGGGAGGCAACGGAATGCGTCGTGTTCATGGGGAGGCAACGGAATGCGTCGTGTTCATGGGGAGGGGTGTGGCGTACCGCAAAACGGAGGAAACGGACCTCCTACGGTCGAAACGGGGGTCCTGTTGATCGGGAGGAGTGTGGCGTACCGCAAAACGGAGGAAACGGACCTCCTACGGTCGAAACGGGGGTCCTGTTGATCGGGAGGGGTGTGGCGTACCGCAAAACGGA